>NW_027371675.1:0-24658 GCF_046119375.1 Phyllobates terribilis
AAAGAAGATTCAAAGAGAGTGAGATGCCAGCTCCTTTCATTCAGTCAGTAGCTTCAAACATTTCTGGTATATGAAAAACATGTTTTTCAATGGCAAAAATCAATGAATATTGTAAATGCACAAACAGTAATATCTCCACATTGCAAGGTGGAATTCTGAAATTTTTTGCTTTTTCCTGCTAATCCTAGCATGATAAAGAAGATTCAAAGAGAGTGAGATGCAAGCTCCTTTCATTCAGTCAGTAGCTTCAAACATTTCTGGTATATGAAAAACATGTTTTTCAATGGCAAAAATCAATGAATATTGTAAATGCACAAACAGTAATATCTCCACATTGCAAGGTGCAATTCTGAAATTTTTTGCTTTTTCCTGTTAATCCTAGCATGATAAAGAAGATTCAAAGAGAGTGAGATGCCAGCTCCTTTCATTCAGTCAGTAGCTTCAAACATTTCTGGTATATGAAAAACATGTTTTTCAATGGCAAAAATCAATGAATATTGTAAATGCACAAACAGTAATATCTCCACATTGCAAGGTGCAATTCTGAAATTTTTTGCTTTTTCCTGCTAATCCTAGCATGATAAAGAAGATTCAAAGAGAGTGAGATGCCAGCTCCTTTCATTCAGTCAGTAGCTTCAAACATTTCTGGTATATGAAAAACATGTTTTTCAATGGCAAAAATCAATGAATATTGTAAATGCACAAACAGTAATATCTCCACATTGCACGGTGCAATTCTGAAATTTTTAGCTTTTTCCTGTTAATCCTAGCATGATAAAGAAGATTCAAAGAGAGTGAGATGCCAGCTCCTTTCATTCAGTCAGTAGCTTCAAACATTTCTGGTATATGAAAAACATGTTTTTCAATGGCAAAAATCAATGAATATTGTAAATGCACAAACAGTAATATCTCCACATTGCACGGTGCAATTCTGAAATTTTTAGCTTTTTCCTGTTAATCCTAGCATGATAAAGAAGATTCATAGAGAGTGAGATGCCAGCTCCTTTCATTCAGTCAGTAGCTTCAAACATTTCTGGTATATGAAAAACATGTTTTTCAATGGCAAAAATCAATGAATATTGTAAATGCACAAACAGTAATATCTCCACATTGCAAGGTGCAATTCTGAAATTTTTTGCTTTTTCCTGTTAATCCTAGCATGATAAAGAAGATTCAAAGAGAGTGAGATGCCAGCTCCTTTCATTCAGTCAGTAGCTTCAAACATTTCTGGTATATGAAAAACATGTTTTTCAATGGCAAAAATCAATGAATATTGTAAATGCACAAACAGTAATATCTCCACATTGCAAGGTGCAATTCTGAAATTTTTTGCTTTTTCCTGCTAATCCTAGCATGATAAAGAAGATTCAAAGAGAGTGAGATGCCAGCTCCTTTCATTCAGTCAGTAGCTTCAAACATTTCTGGTATATGAAAAACATGTTTTTCAATGGCAAAAATCAATGAATATTGTAAATGCACAAACAGTAATATCTCCACATTGCACGGTGCAATTCTGAAATTTTTAGCTTTTTCCTGTTAATCCTAGCATGATAAAGAAGATTCAAAGAGAGTGAGATGCCAGCTCCTTTCATTCAGTCAGTAGCTTCAAACATTTCTGGTATATGAAAAACATGTTTTTCAATGGCAAAAATCAATGAATATTGTAAATGCACAAACAGTAATATCTCCACATTGCAAGGTGCAATTCTGAAATTTTTTGCTTTTTCCTGTTAATCCTAGCATGATAAAGAAGATTCAAAGAGAGTGAGATGCCAGCTCCTTTCATTCAGTCAGTAGCTTCAAACATTTCTGGTATATGAAAAACATGTTTTTCAATGGCAAAAATCAATGAATATTGTAAATGCACAAACAGTAATATCTCCACATTGCAAGGTGGAATTCTGAAATTTTTTGCTTTTTCCTGCTAATCCTAGCATGATAAAGAAGATTCAAAGAGAGTGAGATGCCAGCTCCTTTCATTCAGTCAGTAGCTTCAAACATTTCTGGTATATGAAAAACATGTTTTTCAATGGCAAAAATCAATGAATATTGTAAATGCACAAACAGTAATATCTCCACATTGCACGGTGCAATTCTGAAATTTTTAGCTTTTTCCTGTTAATCCTAGCATGATAAAGAAGATTCAAAGAGAGTGAGATGCCAGCTCCTTTCATTCAGTCAGTAGCTTCAAACATTTCTGGTATATGAAAAACATGTTTTTCAATGGCAAAAATCAATGAATATTGTAAATGCACAAACAGTAATATCTCCACATTGCAAGGTGCAATTCTGAAATTTTTTGCTTTTTCCTGCTAATCCTAGCATGATAAAGAAGATTCAAAGAGAGTGAGATGCCAGCTCCTTTCATTCAGTCAGTAGCTTCAAACATTTCTGGTATATGAAAAACATGTTTTTCAATGGCAAAAATCAATGAATATTGTAAATGCACAAACAGTAATATCTCCACATTGCACGGTGCAATTCTGAAATTTTTAGCTTTTTCCTGTTAATCCTAGCATGATAAAGATTCAAAGAGAGTGAGATGCCAGCTCCTTTCATTCAGTCAGTAGCTTCAAACATTTCTGGTTTATGAAAAACATGTTTTTCAATGGCAAAAATCAATGAATATTGTAAATGCACAAACAGTAATATCTCCACATTGCAAGGTGCAATTCTGAAATTTTTTGCTTTTTCCTGTTAATCCTAGCATGATAAAGAAGATTCAAAGAGAGTGAGATGCCAGCTCCTTTCATTCAGTCAGTAGCTTCAAACATTTCTGGTATATGAAAAACATGTTTTTCAATGGCAAAAATCAATGAATATTGTAAATGCACAAACTAATATCTCCACATTGCAAGGTGCAATTCTGAAATTTTTTGCTTTTTCCTGCTAATCCTAGCATGATAAAGAAGATTCAAAGAGAGTGAGATGCCAGCTCCTTTCATTCAGTCAGTAGCTTCAAACATTTCTGGTATATGAAAAACATGTTTTTCAATGGCAAAAATCAATGAATATTGTAAATGCACAAACAGTAATATCTCCACATTGCACGGTGCAATTCTGAAATTTTTAGCTTTTTCCTGTTAATCCTAGCATGATAAAGAAGATTCAAAGAGAGTGAGATGCCAGCTCCTTTCATTCAGTCAGTAGCTTCAAACATTTCTGGTATATGAAAAACATGTTTTTCAATGGCAAAAATCAATGAATATTGTAAATGCACAAACAGTAATATCTCCACATTGCAAGGTGCAATTCTGAAATTTTTTGCTTTTTCCTGTTAATCCTAGCATGATAAAGAAGATTCAAAGAGAGTGAGATGCCAGCTCCTTTCATTCAGTCAGTAGCTTCAAACATTTCTGGTATATGAAAAACATGTTTTTCAATGGCAAAAATCAATGAATATTGTAAATGCACAAACAGTAATATCTCCACATTGCAAGGTGCAATTCTGAAATTTTTTGCTTTTTCCTGCTAATCCTAGCATGATAAAGAAGATTCAAAGAGAGTGAGATGCCAGCTCCTTTCATTCAGTCAGTAGCTTCAAACATTTCTGGTATATGAAAAACATGTTTTTCAATGGCAAAAATCAATGAATATTGTAAATGCACAAACAGTAATATCTCCACATTGCACGGTGCAATTCTGAAATTTTTAGCTTTTTCCTGTTAATCCTAGCATGATAAAGAAGATTCAAAGAGAGTGAGATGCCAGCTCCTTTCATTCAGTCAGTAGCTTCAAACATTTCTGGTATATGAAAAACATGTTTTTCAATGGCAAAAATCAATGAATATTGTAAATGCACAAACAGTAATATCTCCACATTGCAAGCTGCAATTCTGAAATTTTTTGCTTTTTCCTGCTAATCCTAGCATGATAAAGAAGATTCAAAGAGAGTGAGATGCCAGCTCCTTTCATTCAGTCAGTAGCTTCAAACATTTCTGGTATATGAAAAACATGTTTTTCAATGGCAAAAATCAATGAATATTGTAAATGCACAAACAGTAATATCTCCACATTGCACGGTGCAATTCTGAAATTTTTAGCTTTTTCCTGTTAATCCTAGCATGATAAAGAAGATTCAAAGAGAGTGAGATGCCAGCTCCTTTCATTCAGTCAGTAGCTTCAAACATTTCTGGTATATGAAAAACATGTTTTTCAATGGCAAAAATCAATGAATATTGTAAATGCACAAACAGTAATATCTCCACATTGCAAGGTGCAATTCTGAAATTTTTTGCTTTTTCCTGCTAATCCTAGCATGATAAAGAAGATTCAAAGAGAGTGAGATGCCAGCTCCTTTCATTCAGTCAGTAGCTTCAAACATTTCTGGTATATGAAAAACATGTTTTTCAATGGCAAAAATCAATGAATATTGTAAATGCATAAACAGTAATATCTCCACATTGCACGGTGCAATTCTGAAATTTTTAGCTTTTTCCTGTTAATCCTAGCATGATAAAGAAGATTCAAAGAGAGTGAGATGCCAGCTCCTTTCATTCAGTCAGTAGCTTCAAACATTTCTGGTATATGAAAAACATGTTTTTCAATGGCAAAAATCAATGAATATTGTAAATGCACAAACAGTAATATCTCCACATTGCACGGTGCAATTCTGAAATTTTTAGCTTTTTCCTGTTAATCCTAGCATGATAAAGAAGATTCAAAGAGAGTGAGATGCCAGCTCCTTTCATTCAGTCAGTAGCTTCAAACATTTCTGGTATATGAAAAACATGTTTTTCAATGGCAAAAATCAATGAATATTGTAAATGCACAAACAGTAATATCTCCACATTGCAAGGTGCAATTCTGAAATTTTTTGCTTTTTCCTGCTAATCCTAGCATGATAAAGAAGATTCAAAGAGAGTGAGATGCCAGCTCCTTTCATTCAGTCAGTAGCTTCAAACATTTCTGGTATATGAAAAACATGTTTTTCAATGGCAAAAATCAATGAATATTGTAAATGCACAAACAGTAATATCTCCACATTGCACGGTGCAATTCTGAAATTTTTAGCTTTTTCCTGTTAATCCTAGCATGATAAAGAAGATTCAAAGAGAGTGAGATGCCAGCTCCTTTCATTCAGTCAGTAGCTTCAAACATTTCTGGACGTTTTTCAATGGCAAAAATCAATGAATATTGTAAATGCACAAACAGTAATATCTCCACATTGCAAGGTGCAATTCTGAAATTTTTTGCTTTTTCCTGTTAATCCTAGCATGATAAAGAAGATTCAAAGAGAGTGAGATGCCAGCTCCTTTCATTCAGTCAGTAGCTTCAAACATTTCTGGTATATGAAAAACATGTTTTTCAATGGCAAAAATCAATGAATATTGTAAATGCACAAACAGTAATATCTCCACATTGCAAGGTGCAATTCTGAAATTTTTTGCTTTTTCCTGTTAATCCTAGCATGATAAAGAAGATTCAAAGAGAGTGAGATGCCAGCTCCTTTCATTCAGTCAGTAGCTTCAAACATTTCTGGTATATGAAAAACATGTTTTTCAATGGCAAAAATCAATGAATATTGTAAATGCACAAACAGTAATATCTCCACATTGCAAGGTGCAATTCTGAAATTTTTTGCTTTTTCCTGCTAATCCTAGCATGATAAAGAAGATTCAAAGAGAGTGAGATGCCAGCTCCTTTCATTCAGTCAGTAGCTTCAAACATTTCTGGTATATGAAAAACATGTTTTTCAATGGCAAAAATCAATGAATACTGTAAATGCACAAACAGTAATATCTCCACATTGCACGGTGCAATTCTGAAATTTTTAGCTTTTTCCTGTTAATCCTAGCATGATAAAGAAGATTCAAAGAGAGTGAGATGCCAGCTCCTTTCATTCAGTCAGTAGCTTCAAACATTTCTGGTATATGAAAAACATGTTTTTCAATGGCAAAAATCAATGAATATTGTAAATGCACAAACAGTAATATCTCCACATTGCAAGGTGCAATTCTGAAATTGTTTGCTTTTTCCTGCTAATCCTAGCATGATAAAGAAGATTCAAAGAGAGTGAGATGCCAGCTCCTTTCATTCAGTCAGTAGCTTCAAACATTTCTGGTATATGAAAAACGTTTTTCAATGGCAAAAATCAATGAATATTGTAAATGCACAAACAGTAATATCTCCACATTGCACGGTGCAATTCTGAAATTTTTAGCTTTTTCCTGTTAATCCTAGCATGATAAAGAAGATTCAAAGAGAGTGAGATGCCAGCTCCTTTCATTCAGTCAGTAGCTTCAAACATTTCTGGTATATGAAAAACATGTTTTTCAATGGCAAAAATCAATGAATATTGTAAATGCACAAACAGTAATATCTCCACATTGCAAGGTGCAATTCTGAAATTTTTTGCTTTTTCCTGTTAATCCTAGCATGATAAAGAAGATTCAAAGAGAGTGAGATGCCAGCTCCTTTCATTCAGTCAGTAGCTTCAAACATTTCTGGTATATGAAAAACATGTTTTTCAATGGCAAAAATCAATGAATATTGTAAATGCACAAACAGTAATATCTCCACATTGCAAGGTGCAATTCTGAAATTTTTTGCTTTTTCCTGCTAATCCTAGCATGATAAAGAAGATTCAAAGAGAGTGAGATGCCAGCTCCTTTCATTCAGTCAGTAGCTTCAAACATTTCTGGTATATGAAAAACATGTTTTTCAATGGCAAAAATCAATGAATATTGTAAATGCACAAACAGTAATATCTCCACATTGCACGGTGCAATTCTGAAATTTTTAGCTTTTTCCTGTTAATCCTAGCATGATAAAGAAGATTCAAAGAGAGTGAGATGCCAGCTCCTTTCATTCAGTCAGTAGCTTCAAACATTTCTGGTATATGAAAAACATGTTTTTCAATGGCAAAAATCAATGAATATTGTAAATGCACAAACAGTAATATCTCCACATTGCAAGGTGCAATTCTGAAATTTTTTGCTTTTTCCTGCTAATCCTAGCATGATAAAGAAGATTCAAAGAGAGTGAGATGCCAGCTCCTTTCATTCAGTCAGTAGCTTCAAACATTTCTGGTATATGAAAAACATGTTTTTCAATGGCAAAAATCAATGAATATTGTAAATGCACAAACAGTAATATCTCCACATTGCACGGTGCAATTCTGAAATTTTTAGCTTTTTCCTGTTAATCCTAGCATGATAAAGAAGATTCAAAGAGAGTGAGATGCCAGCTCCTTTCATTCAGTCAGTAGCTTCAAACATTTCTGGTATATGAAAAACATGTTTTTCAATGGCAAAAATCAATGAATATTGTAAATGCACAAACAGTAATATCTCCACATTGCAAGGTGCAATTCTGAAATTTTTTGCTTTTTCCTGTTAATCCTAGCATGATAAAGAAGATTCAAAGAGAGTGAGATGCCAGCTCCTTTCATTCAGTCAGTAGCTTCAAACATTTCTGGTATATGAAAAACATGTTTTTCAATGGCAAAAATCAATGAATATTGTAAATGCACAAACAGTAATATCTCCACATTGCAAGGTGCAATTCTGAAATTTTTTGCTTTTTCCTGCTAATCCTAGCATGATAAAGAAGATTCAAAGAGAGTGAGATGCCAGCTCCTTTCATTCAGTCAGTAGCTTCAAACATTTCTGGTATATGAAAAACATGTTTTTCAATGGCAAAAATCAATGAATATTGTAAATGCACAAACAGTAATATCTCCACATTGCACGGTGCAATTCTGAAATTTTTAGCTTTTTCCTGTTAATCCTAGCATGATAAAGAAGATTCAAAGAGAGTGAGATGCCAGCTCCTTTCATTCAGTCAGTAGCTTCAAACATTTCTGGTATATGAAAAACATGTTTTTCAATGGCAAAAATCAATGAATATTGTAAATGCACAAACAGTAATATCTCCACATTGCAAGGTGCAATTCTGAAATTTTTTGCTTTTTCCTGCTAATCCTAGCATGATAAAGAAGATTCAAAGAGAGTGAGATGCCAGCTCCTTTCATTCAGTCAGTAGCTTCAAACATTTCTGGTATATGAAAAACATGTTTTTCAATGGCAAAAATCAATGAATATTGTAAATGCACAAACAGTAATATCTCCACATTGCAAGGTGCAATTCTGAAATTTTTTGCTTTTTCCTGTTAATCCTAGCATGATAAAGAAGATTCAAAGAGAGTGAGATGCCAGCTCCTTTCATTCAGTCAGTAGCTTCAAACATTTCTGGTATATGAAAAACATGTTTTTCAATGGCAAAAATCAATGAATATTGTAAATGCACAAACAGTAATATCTCCACATTGCAAGGTGCAATTCTGAAATTTTTTGCTTTTTCCTGCTAATCCTAGCATGATAAAGAAGATTCAAAGAGAGTGAGATGCCAGCTCCTTTCATTCAGTCAGTAGCTTCAAACATTTCTGGTATATGAAAAACATGTTTTTCAATGGCAAAAATCAATGAATATTGTAAATGCACAAACAGTAATATCTCCACATTGCACGGTGCAATTCTGAAATTTTTAGCTTTTTCCTGTTAATCCTAGCATGATAAAGAAGATTCAAAGAGAGTGAGATGCCAGCTCCTTTCATTCAGTCAGTAGCTTCAAACATTTCTGGTATATGAAAAACATGTTTTTCAATGGCAAAAATCAATGAATATTGTAAATGCACAAACAGTAATATCTCCACATTGCAAGGTGCAATTCTGAAATTTTTTGCTTTTTCCTGCTAATCCTAGCATGATAAAGAAGATTCAAAGAGAGTGAGATGCCAGCTCCTTTCATTCAGTCAGTAGCTTCAAACATTTCTGGTATATGAAAAACATGTTTTTCAATGGCAAAAATCAATGAATATTGTAAATGCACAAACAGTAATATCTCCACATTGCACGGTGCAATTCTGAAATTTTTAGCTTTTTCCTGTTAATCCTAGCATGATAAAGAAGATTCAAAGAGAGTGAGATGCCAGCTCCTTTCATTCAGTCAGTAGCTTCAAACATTTCTGGTATATGAAAAACATGTTTTTCAATGGCAAAAATCAATGAATATTGTAAATGCACAAACAGTAATATCTCCACATTGCAAGGTGCAATTCTGAAATTTTTTGCTTTTTCCTGTTAATCCTAGCATGATAAAGAAGATTCAAAGAGAGTGAGATGCCAGCTCCTTTCATTCAGTCAGTAGCTTCAAACATTTCTGGTATATGAAAAACATGTTTTTCAATGGCAAAAATCAATGAATATTGTAAATGCACAAACAGTAATATCTCCACATTGCAAGGTGCAATTCTGAAATTTTTTGCTTTTTCCTGCTAATCCTAGCATGATAAAGAAGATTCAAAGAGAGTGAGATGCCAGCTCCTTTCATTCAGTCAGTAGCTTCAAACATTTCTGGTATATGAAAAACATGTTTTTCAATGGCAAAAATCAATGAATATTGTAAATGCACAAACAGTAATATCTCCACATTGCACGGTGCAATTCTGAAATTTTTAGCTTTTTCCTGTTAATCCTAGCATGATAAAGAAGATTCAAAGAGAGTGAGATGCCAGCTCCTTTCATTCAGTCAGTAGCTTCAAACATTTCTGGTATATGAAAAACATGTTTTTCAATGGCAAAAATCAATGAATATTGTAAATGCACAAACAGTAATATCTCCACATTGCAAGGTGCAATTCTGAAATTTTTTGCTTTTTCCTGCTAATCCTAGCATGATAAAGAAGATTCAAAGAGAGTGAGATGCCAGCTCCTTTCATTCAGTCAGTAGCTTCAAACATTTCTGGTATATGAAAAACATGTTTTTCAATGGCAAAAATCAATGAATATTGTAAATGCACAAACAGTAATATCTCCACATTGCACGGTGCAATTCTGAAATTTTTAGCTTTTTCCTGTTAATCCTAGCATGATAAAGAAGATTCAAAGAGAGTGAGATGCCAGCTCCTTTCATTCAGTCAGTAGCTTCAAACATTTCTGGTATATGAAAAACATGTTTTTCAATGGCAAAAATCAATGAATATTGTAAATGCACAAACAGTAATATCTCCACATTGCAAGGTGCAATTCTGAAATTGTTTGCTTTTTCCTGCTAATCCTAGCATGATAAAGAAGATTCAAAGAGAGTGAGATGCCAGCTCCTTTCATTCAGTCAGTAGCTTCAAACATTTCTGGTATATGAAAAACGTCTTTCAATGGCAAAAATCAATGAATATTGTAAATGCACAAACAGTAATATCTCCACATTGCACGGTGCAATTCTGAAATTTTTAGCTTTTTCCTGTTAATCCTAGCATGATAAAGAAGATTCAAAGAGAGTGAGATGCCAGCTCCTTTCATTCAGTCAGTAGCTTCAAACATTTCTGGTATATGAAAAACATGTTTTTCAATGGCAAAAATCAATGAATATTGTAAATGCACAAACAGTAATATCTCCACATTGCAAGGTGCAATTCTGAAATTTTTTGCTTTTTCCTGTTAATCCTAGCATGATAAAGAAGATTCAAAGAGAGTGAGATGCCAGCTCCTTTCATTCAGTCAGTAGCTTCAAACATTTCTGGTATATGAAAAACATGTTTTTCAATGGCAAAAATCAATGAATATTGTAAATGCACAAACAGTAATATCTCCACATTGCAAGGTGCAATTCTGAAATTTTTTGCTTTTTCCTGCTAATCCTAGCATGATAAAGAAGATTCAAAGAGAGTGAGATGCCAGCTCCTTTCATTCAGTCAGTAGCTTCAAACATTTCTGGTATATGAAAAACATGTTTTTCAATGGCAAAAATCAATGAATATTGTAAATGCACAAACAGTAATATCTCCACATTGCACGGTGCAATTCTGAAATTTTTAGCTTTTTCCTGTTAATCCTAGCATGATAAAGAAGATTCAAAGAGAGTGAGATGCCAGCTCCTTTCATTCAGTCAGTAGCTTCAAACATTTCTGGTATATGAAAAACATGTTTTTCAATGGCAAAAATCAATGAATATTGTAAATGCACAAACAGTAATATCTCCACATTGCAAGGTGCAATTCTGAAATTTTTTGCTTTTTCCTGCTAATCCTAGCATGATAAAGAAGATTCAAAGAGAGTGAGATGCCAGCTCCTTTCATTCAGTCAGTAGCTTCAAACATTTCTGGTATATGAAAAACATGTTTTTCAATGGCAAAAATCAATGAATATTGTAAATGCACAAACAGTAATATCTCCACATTGCACGGTGCAATTCTGAAATTTTTAGCTTTTTCCTGTTAATCCTAGCATGATAAAGAAGATTCAAAGAGAGTGAGATGCCAGCTCCTTTCATTCAGTCAGTAGCTTCAAACATTTCTGGTATATGAAAAACATGTTTTTCAATGGCAAAAATCAATGAATATTGTAAATGCACAAACAGTAATATCTCCACATTGCAAGGTGCAATTCTGAAATTTTTTGCTTTTTCCTGTTAATCCTAGCATGATAAAGAAGATTCAAAGAGAGTGAGATGCCAGCTCCTTTCATTCAGTCAGTAGCTTCAAACATTTCTGGTATATGAAAAACATGTTTTTCAATGGCAAAAATCAATGAATATTGTAAATGCACAAACAGTAATATCTCCACATTGCATGGTGCAATTCTGAAATTTTTTGCTTTTTCCTGCTAATCCTAGCATGATAAAGAAGATTCAAAGAGAGTGAGATGCCAGCTCCTTTCATTCAGTCAGTAGCTTCAAACATTTCTGGTATATGAAAAACATGTTTTTCAATGGCAAAAATCAATGAATATTGTAAATGCACAAACAGTAATATCTCCACATTGCACGGTGCAATTCTGAAATTTTTAGCTTTTTCCTGTTAATCCTAGCATGATAAAGAAGATTCAAAGAGAGTGAGATGCCAGCTCCTTTCATTCAGTCAGTAGCTTCAAACATTTCTGGTATATGAAAAACATGTTTTTCAATGGCAAAAATCAATGAATATTGTAAATGCACAAACAGTAATATCTCCACATTGCAAGGTGCAATTCTGAAATTTTTTGCTTTTTCCTGCTAATCCTAGCATGATAAAGAAGATTCAAAGAGAGTGAGATGCCAGCTCCTTTCATTCAGTCAGTAGCTTCAAACATTTCTGGTATATGAAAAACGTTTTTCAATGGCAAAAATCAATGAATATTGTAAATGCACAAACAGTAATATCTCCACATTGCACGGTGCAATTCTGAAATTTTTAGCTTTTTCCTGTTAATCCTAGCATGATAAAGAAGATTCAAAGAGAGTGAGATGCCAGCTCCTTTCATTCAGTCAGTAGCTTCAAACATTTCTGGTATATGAAAAACATGTTTTTCAATGGCAAAAATCAATGAATATTGTAAATGCACAAACAGTAATATCTCCACATTGCAAGGTGCAATTCTGAAATTGTTTGCTTTTTCCTGCTAATCCTAGCATGATAAAGAAGATTCAAAGAGAGTGAGATGCCAGCTCCTTTCATTCAGTCAGTAGCTTCAAACATTTCTGGTATATGAAAAACGTTTTTCAATGGCAAAAATCAATGAATATTGTAAATGCACAAACAGTAATATCTCCACATTGCACGGTGCAATTCTGAAATTTTTAGCTTTTTCCTGTTAATCCTAGCATGATAAAGAAGATTCAAAGAGAGTGAGATGCCAGCTCCTTTCATTCAGTCAGTAGCTTCAAACATTTCTGGTATATGAAAAACATGTTTTTCAATGGCAAAAATCAATGAATATTGTAAATGCACAAACAGTAATATCTCCACATTGCAAGGTGCAATTCTGAAATTTTTTGCTTTTTCCTGTTAATCCTAGCATGATAAAGAAGATTCAAAGAGAGTGAGATGCCAGCTCCTTTCATTCAGTCAGTAGCTTCAAACATTTCTGGTATATGAAAAACATGTTTTTCAATGGCAAAAATCAATGAATATTGTAAATGCACAAACAGTAATATCTCCACATTGCAAGGTGCAATTCTGAAATTTTTTGCTTTTTCCTGCTAATCCTAGCATGATAAAGAAGATTCAAAGAGAGTGAGATGCCAGCTCCTTTCATTCAGTCAGTAGCTTCAAACATTTCTGGTATATGAAAAACATGTTTTTCAATGGCAAAAATCAATGAATATTGTAAATGCACAAACAGTAATATCTCCACATTGCACGGTGCAATTCTGAAATTTTTAGCTTTTTCCTGTTAATCCTAGCATGATAAAGAAGATTCAAAGAGAGTGAGATGCCAGCTCCTTTCATTCAGTCAGTAGCTTCAAACATTTCTGGTATATGAAAAACATGTTTTTCAATGGCAAAAATCAATGAATATTGTAAATGCACAAACAGTAATATCTCCACATTGCAAGGTGCAATTCTGAAATTTTTTGCTTTTTCCTGCTAATCCTAGCATGATAAAGAAGATTCAAAGAGAGTGAGATGCCAGCTCCTTTCATTCAGTCAGTAGCTTCAAACATTTCTGGTATATGAAAAACATGTTTTTCAATGGCAAAAATCAATGAATATTGTAAATGCACAAACAGTAATATCTCCACATTGCACGGTGCAATTCTGAAATTTTTAGCTTTTTCCTGTTAATCCTAGCATGATAAAGAAGATTCAAAGAGAGTGAGATGCCAGCTCCTTTCATTCAGTCAGTAGCTTCAAACATTTCTGGTATATGAAAAACATGTTTTTCAATGGCAAAAATCAATGAATATTGTAAATGCACAAACAGTAATATCTCCACATTGCAAGGTGCAATTCTGAAATTTTTTGCTTTTTCCTGTTAATCCTAGCATGATAAAGAAGATTCAAAGAGAGTGAGATGCCAGCTCCTTTCATTCAGTCAGTAGCTTCAAACATTTCTGGTATATGAAAAACATGTTTTTCAATGGCAAAAATCAATGAATATTGTAAATGCACAAACAGTAATATCTCCACATTGCAAGGTGCAATTCTGAAATTTTTTGCTTTTTCCTGCTAATCCTAGCATGATAAAGAAGATTCAAAGAGAGTGAGATGCCAGCTCCTTTCATTCAGTCAGTAGCTTCAAACATTTCTGGTATATGAAAAACATGTTTTTCAATGGCAAAAATCAATGAATATTGTAAATGCACAAACAGTAATATCTCCACATTGCACGGTGCAATTCTGAAATTTTTAGCTTTTTCCTGTTAATCCTAGCATGATAAAGAAGATTCAAAGAGAGTGAGATGCCAGCTCCTTTCATTCAGTCAGTAGCTTCAAACATTTCTGGTATATGAAAAACATGTTTTTCAATGGCAAAAATCAATGAATATTGTAAATGCACAAACAGTAATATCTCCACATTGCAAGGTGCAATTCTGAAATTTTTTGCTTTTTCCTGCTAATCCTAGCATGATAAAAGAAGATTCAAAGAGAGTGAGATGCCAGCTCCTTTCATTCAGTCAGTAGCTTCAAACATTTCTGGTATATGAAAAACGTTTTTCAATGGCAAAAATCAATGAATATTGTAATGCACAAACAGTAATATCTCCACATTGCACGGTGCAATTCTGAAATTTTTAGCTTTTTCCTGTTAATCCTAGCATGATAAAGAAGATTCAAAGAGAGTGAGATGCCAGCTCCTTTCATTCAGTCAGTAGCTTCAAACATTTCTGGTATATGAAAAACATGTTTTTCAATGGCAAAAATCAATGAATATTGTAAATGCACAAACAGTAATATCTCCACATTGCACGGTGCAATTCTGAAATTTTTAGCTTTTTCCTGTTAATCCTAGCATGATAAAGAAGATTCAAAGAGAGTGAGATGCCAGCTCCTTTCATTCAGTCAGTAGCTTCAAACATTTCTGGTATATGAAAAACATGTTTTTCAATGGCAAAAATCAATGAATATTGTAAATGCACAAACAGTAATATCTCCACATTGCACGGTGCAATTCTGAAATTTTTAGCTTTTTCCTGTTAATCCTAGCATGATAAAGAAGATTCAAAGAGAGTGAGATGCCAGCTCCTTTCATTCAGTCAGTAGCTTCAAACATTTCTGGTATATGAAAAACATGTTTTTCAATGGCAAAATCAATGAATATTGTAAATGCACAAACAGTAATATCTCCACATTGCAAGGTGCAATTCTGAAATTTTTTGCTTTTCCTGCTAATCCTAGCATGATAAAGAAGATTCAAAGAGAGTGAGATGCCAGCTCCTTTCATTCAGTCAGTAGCTTCAAACATTTCTGGTATATGAAAAACATGTTTTTCAATGGCAAAAATCAATGAATATTGTAAATGCACAAACAGTAATATCTCCACATTGCACGGTGCAATTCTGAAATTTTTAGCTTTTTCCTGTTAATCCTAGCATGATAAAGAAGATTCAAAGAGAGTGAGATGCCAGCTCCTTTCATTCAGTCAGTAGCTTCAAACATTTCTGGTATATGAAAAACATGTTTTTCAATGGCAAAAATCAATGAATATTGTAAATGCACAAACAGTAATATCTCCACATTGCAAGGTGCAATTCTGAAATTTTTTGCTTTTTCCTGCTAATCCTAGCATGATAAAGAAGATTCAAAGAGAGTGAGATGCCAGCTCCTTTCATTCAGTCAGTAGCTTCAAACATTTCTGGTATATGAAAAACATGTTTTTCAATGGCAAAAATCAATGAATATTGTAAATGCACAAACAGTAATATCTCCACATTGCACGGTGCAATTCTGAAATTTTTAGCTTTTTCCTGTTAATCCTAGCATGATAAAGAAGATTCAAAGAGAGTGAGATGCCAGCTCCTTTCATTCAGTCAGTAGCTTCAAACATTTCTGGTATATGAAAAACATGTTTTTCAATGGCAAAAATCAATGAATATTGTAAATGCACAAACAGTAATATCTCCACATTGCAAGGTGCAATTCTGAAATTTTTTGCTTTTTCCTGTTAATCCTAGCATGATAAAGAAGATTCAAAGAGAGTGAGATGCCAGCTCCTTTCATTCAGTCAGTAGCTTCAAACATTTCTGGTATATGAAAAACATGTTTTTCAATGGCAAAAATCAATGAATATTGTAAATGCACAAACAGTAATATCTCCACATTGCAAGGTGCAATTCTGAAATTTTTTGCTTTTTCCTGCTAATCCTAGCATGATAAAGAAGATTCAAAGAGAGTGAGATGCCAGCTCCTTTCATTCAGTCAGTAGCTTCAAACATTTCTGGTATATGAAAAACATGTTTTTCAATGGCAAAAATCAATGAATATTGTAAATGCACAAACAGTAATATCTCCACATTGCACGGTGCAATTCTGAAATTTTTTAGCTTTTTCCTGTTAATCCTAGCATGATAAAGAAGATTCAAAGAGAGTGAGATGCCAGCTCCTTTCATTCAGTCAGTAGCTTCAAACATTTCTGGTATATGAAAAACATGTTTTTCAATGGCAAAAATCAATGAATATTGTAAATGCACAAACAGTAATATCTCCACATTGCACGGTGCAATTCTGAAATTTTTAGCTTTTTCCTGTTAATCCTAGCATGATAAAGAAGATTCAAAGAGAGTGAGATGCCAGCTCCTTTCATTCAGTCAGTAGCTTCAAACATTTCTGGTATATGAAAAACATGTTTTTCAATGGCAAAAATCAATGAATATTGTAAATGCACAAACAGTAATATCTCCACATTGCAAGGTGCAATTCTGAAATTTTTTGCTTTTTCCTGCTAATCCTAGCATGATAAAGAAGATTCAAAGAGAGTGAGATGCCAGCTCCTTTCATTCAGTCAGTAGCTTCAAACATTTCTGGTATATGAAAAACATGTTTTTCAATGGCAAAAATCAATGAATATTGTAAATGCACAAACAGTAATATCTCCACATTGCACGGTGCAATTCTGAAATTTTTAGCTTTTTCCTGTTAATCCTAGCATGATAAAGAAGATTCAAAGAGAGTGAGATGCCAGCTCCTTTCATTCAGTCAGTAGCTTCAAACATTTCTGGTATATGAAAAACATGTTTTTCAATGGCAAAAATCAATGAATATTGTAAATGCACAAACAGTAATATCTCCACATTGCAAGGTGCAATTCTGAAATTTTTTGCTTTTTCCTGCTAATCCTAGCATGATAAAGAAGATTCAAAGAGAGTGAGATGCCAGCTCCTTTCATTCAGTCAGTAGCTTCAAACATTTCTGGTATATGAAAAACATGTTTTTCAATGGCAAAAATCAATGAATATTGTAAATGCACAAACAGTAATATCTCCACATTGCACGGTGCAATTCTGAAATTTTTAGCTTTTTCCTGTTAATCCTAGCATGATAAAGAAGATTCAAAGAGAGTGAGATGCCAGCTCCTTTCATTCAGTCAGTAGCTTCAAACATTTCTGGTATATGAAAAACATGTTTTTCAATGGCAAAAATCAATGAATATTGTAAATGCACAAACAGTAATATCTCCACATTGCAAGGTGCAATTCTGAAATTTTTTGCTTTTTCCTGCTAATCCTAGCATGATAAAGAAGATTCAAAGAGAGTGAGATGCCAGCTCCTTTCATTCAGTCAGTAGCTTCAAACATTTCTGGTATATGAAAAACATGTTTTTCAATGGCAAAAATCAATGAATATTGTAAATGCACAAACAGTAATATCTCCACATTGCAAGGTGCAATTCTGAAATTTTTTGCTTTTTCCTGCTAATCCTAGCATGATAAAGAAGATTCAAAGAGAGTGAGATGCCAGCTCCTTTCATTCAGTCAGTAGCTTCAAACATTTCTGGTATATGAAAAACATGTTTTTCAATGGCAAAAATCAATGAATATTGTAAATGCACAAACAGTAATATCTCCACATTGCAAGGTGCAATTCTGAAATTTTTTGCTTTTTCCTGCTAATCCTAGCATGATAAAGAAGATTCAAAGAGAGTGAGATGCCAGCTCCTTTCATTCAGTCAGTAGCTTCAAACATTTCTGGTATATGAAAAACATGTTTTTCAATGGCAAAAATCAATGAATATTGTAAATGCACAAACAGTAATATCTCCACATTGCACGGTGCAATTCTGAAATTTTAGCTTTTTCCTGTTAATCCTAGCATGATAAAGAAGATTCAAAGAGAGTGAGATGCCAGCTCCTTTCATTCAGTCAGTAGCTTCAAACATTTCTGGTATATGAAAAACATGTTTTTCAATGGCAAAAATCAATGAATATTGTAAATGCACAAACAGTAATATCTCCACATTGCAAGGTGCAATTCTGAAATTTTTTGCTTTTTCCTGCTAATCCTAGCATGATAAAGAAGATTCAAAGAGAGTGAGATGCCAGCTCCTTTCATTCAGTCAGTAGCTTCAAACATTTCTGGTATATGAAAAACATGTTTTTCAATGGCAAAAATCAATGAATATTGTAAATGCACAAACAGTAATATCTCCACATTGCACGGTGCAATTCTGAAATTTTTAGCTTTTTCCTGTTAATCCTAGCATGATAAAGAAGATTCAAAGAGAGTGAGATGCCAGCTCCTTTCATTCAGTCAGTAGCTTCAAACATTTCTGGTATATGAAAAACATGTTTTTCAATGGCAAAAATCAATGAATATTGTAAATGCACAAACAGTAATATCTCCACATTGCAAGGTGCAATTCTGAAATTTTTTGCTTTTTCCTGTTAATCCTAGCATGATAAAGAAGATTCAAAGAGAGTGAGATGCCAGCTCCTTTCATTCAGTCAGTAGCTTCAAACATTTCTGGTATATGAAAAACATGTTTTTCAATGGCAAAAATCAATGAATATTGTAAATGCACAAACAGTAATATCTCCACATTGCAAGGTGCAATTCTGAAATTTTTTGCTTTTTCCTGTTAATCCTAGCATGATAAAGAAGATTCAAAGAGAGTGAGATGCCAGCTCCTTTCATTCAGTCAGTAGCTTCAAACATTTCTGGTATATGAAAAACATGTTTTTCAATGGCAAAAATCAATGAATATTGTAAATGCACAAACAGTAATATCTCCACATTGCAAGGTGCAATTCTGAAATTTTTTGCTTTTTCCTGCTAATCCTAGCATGATAAAGAAGATTCAAAGAGAGTGAGATGCCAGCTCCTTTCATTCAGTCAGTAGCTTCAAACATTTCTGGTATATGAAAAACATGTTTTTCAATGGCAAAAATCAATGAATATTGTAAATGCACAAACAGTAATATCTCCACATTGCAAGGTGCAATTCTGAAATTTTTTGCTTTTTCCTGCTAATCCTAGCATGATAAAGAAGATTCAAAGAGAGTGAGATGCCAGCTCCTTTCATTCAGTCAGTAGCTTCAAACATTTCTGGTATATGAAAAACATGTTTTTCAATGGCAAAAATCAATGAATATTGTAAATGCACAAACAGTAATATCTCCACATTGCACGGTGCAATTCTGAAATTTTTAGCTTTTTCCTGTAATCCTAGCATGATAAAGAAGATTCAAAGAGAGTGAGATGCCAGCTCCTTTCATTCAGTCAGTAGCTTCAAACATTTCTGGTATATGAAAAACATGTTTTTCAATGGCAAAAATCAATGAATATTGTAAATGCACAAACAGTAATATCTCCACATTGCAAGGTGCAATTCTGAAATTTTTTGCTTTTTCCTGCTAATCCTAGCATGATAAAGAAGATTCAAAGAGAGTGAGATGCCAGCTCCTTTCATTCAGTCAGTAGCTTCAAACATTTCTGGTATATGAAAAACATGTTTTTCAATGGCAAAAATCAATGAATATTGTAAATGCACAAACAGTAATATCTCCACATTGCACGGTGCAATTCTGAAATTTTTAGCTTTTTCCTGTTAATCCTAGCATGATAAAGAAGATTCAAAGAGAGTGAGATGCCAGCTCCTTTCATTCAGTCAGTAGCTTCAAACATTTCTGGTATATGAAAAACATGTTTTTCAATGGCAAAAATCAATGAATATTGTAAATGCACAAACAGTAATATCTCCACATTGCAAGGTGCAATTCTGAAATTTTTTGCTTTTTCCTGCTAATCCTAGCATGATAAGAAGATTCAAAGAGAGTGAGATGCCAGCTCCTTTCATTCAGTCAGTAGCTTCAAACATTTCTGGTATATGAAAAACATGTTTTTCAATGGCAAAAATCAATGAATATTGTAAATGCACAAACAGTAATATCTCCACATTGCAAGGTGCAATTCTGAAATTTTTGCTTTTTCCTGCTAATCCTAGCATGATAAAGAAGATTCAAAGAGAGTGAGATGCCAGCTCCTTTCATTCAGTCAGTAGCTTCAAACATTTCTGGTATATGAAAAACATGTTTTTCAATGGCAAAAATCAATGAATATTGTAAATGCACAAACAGTAATATCTCCACATTGCAAGGTGCAATTCTGAAATTTTTAGCTTTTTCCTGTTAATCCTAGCATGATAAAGAAGATTCAAAGAGAGTGAGATGCCAGCTCCTTTCATTCAGTCAGTAGCTTCAAACATTTCTGGTATATGAAAAACATGTTTTTCAATGGCAAAAATCAATGAATATTGTAAATGCACAAACAGTAATATCTCCACATTGCAAGGTGCAATTCTGAAATTTTTTGCTTTTTCCTGTTAATCCTAGCATGATAAAGAAGATTCAAAGAGAGTGAGATGCCAGCTCCTTTCATTCAGTCAGTAGCTTCAAACATTTCTGGTATATGAAAAACATGTTTTCAATGGCAAAAATCAATGAATATTGTAAATGCACAACAGTAATATCTCCACATTGCAAGGTGCAATTCTGAAATTTTTTGCTTTTTCCTGCTAATCCTAGCATGATAAAGAAGATTCAAAGAGAGTGAGATGCCAGCTCCTTTCATTCAGTCAGTAGCTTCAAACATTTCTGGTATATGAAAAACATGTTTTTCAATGGCAAAAATCAATGAATATTGTAAATGCACAAACAGTAATATCTCCACATTGCAAGGTGCAATTCTGAAATTTTTTGCTTTTTCCTGTTAATCCTAGCATGATAAAGAAGATTCAAAGAGAGTGAGATGCCAGCTCCTTTCATTCAGTCAGTAGCTTCAAACATTTCTGGTATATGAAAAACATGTTTTTCAATGGCAAAAATCAATGAATATTGTAAATGCACAAACAGTAATATCTCCACATTGCAAGGTGCAATTCTGAAATTTTTTGCTTTTTCCTGCTAATCCTAGCATGATAAAGAAGATTCAAAGAGAGTGAGATGCCAGCTCCTTTCATTCAGTCAGTAGCTTCAAACATTTCTGGTATATGAAAAACATGTTTTTCAATGGCAAAAATCAATGAATATTGTAAATGCACAAACAGTAATATCTCCACATTGCACGGTGCAATTCTGAAATTTTTAGCTTTTTCCTGTTAATCCTAGCATGATAAAGAAGATTCAAAGAGAGTGAGATGCCAGCTCCTTTCATTCAGTCAGTAGCTTCAAACATTTCTGGTAATTGAAAAACATGTTTTTCAATGGCAAAAATAATGAATATTGTAAATGCACAAACAGTAATATCTCCACATTGCAAGGTGCAATTCTGAAATTTTTTGCTTTTTCCTGCTAATCCTAGCATGATAAAGAAGATTCAAAGAGAGTGAGATGCCAGCTCCTTTCATTCAGTCAGTAGCTTCAAACATTTCTGGTATATGAAAAACATGTTTTTCAATGGCAAAAATCAATGAATATTGTAAATGCACAAACAGTAATATCTCCACATTGCAAGGTGCAATTCTGAAATTTTTTGCTTTTTCCTGCTAATCCTAGCATGATAAAGAAGATTCAAAGAGAGTGAGATGCCAGCTCCTTTCATTCAGTCAGTAGCTTCAAACATTTCTGGTATATGAAAAACATGTTTTTCAATGGCAAAAATCAATGAATATTGTAAATGCACAAACAGTAATATCTCCACATTGCACGGTGCAATTCTGAAATTTTTAGCTTTTTCCTGTTAATCCTAGCATGATAAAGAAGATTCAAAGAGAGTGAGATGCCAGCTCCTTTCATTCAGTCAGTAGCTTCAAACATTTCTGGTATATGAAAAACATGTTTTTCAATGGCAAAAATCAATGAATATTGTAAATGCACAAACAGTAATATCTCCACATTGCAAGGTGCAATTCTGAAATTTTTTGCTTTTTCCTGCTAATCCTAGCATGATAAAGAAGATTCAAAGAGAGTGAGATGCCAGCTCCTTTCATTCAGTCAGTAGCTTCAAACATTTCTGGTATATGAAAAACATGTTTTTCAATGGCAAAAATCAATGAATATTGTAAATGCACAAACAGTAATATCTCCACATTGCACGGTGCAATTCTGAAATTTTTAGCTTTTTCCTGCTAATCCTAGCATGATAAAGAAGATTCAAAGAGAGTGAGATGCCAGCTCCTTTCATTCAGTCAGTAGCTTCAAACATTTCTGGTATATGAAAAACGTTTTTCAATGGCAAAAATCAATGAATATTGTAAATGCACAAACAGTAATATCTCCACATTGCAAGGTGCAATTCTGAAAATTTTTGCTTTTTCCTGCTAACCTAGCATGATAAAGAAGATTCAAAGAGAGTGAGATGCCAGCTCCTTTCATTCAGTCAGTAGCTTCAAACATTTCTGGTATATGAAAAACATGTTTTTCAATGGCAAAAATCAATGAATATTGTAAATGCACAAACAGTAATATCTCCACATTGCATGGTGCAATTCTGAAATTTTTAGCTTTTTCCTGTTAATCCTAGCATGATAAAGAAGATTCAAAGAGAGTGAGATGCCAGCTCCTTTCATTCAGTCAGTAGCTTCAAACATTTCTGGTATATGAAAAACATGTTTTTCAATGGCAAAAATCAATGAATATTGTAAATGCACAAACAGTAATATCTCCACATTGCAAGGTGCAATTCTGAAATTTTTGCTTTTTCCTGTTAATCCTAGCATGATAAAGAAGATTCAAAGAGAGTGAGATGCCAGCTCCTTTCATTCAGTCAGTAGCTTCAAACATTCTGGTATATGAAAAACATGTTTTTCAATGGCAAAAATCAATGAATATTGTAAATGCACAAACAGTAATATCTCCACATTGCAAGTGCAATTCTGAAATATTTTGCTTTTTCCTGCTAATCCTAGCATGATAAAGAAGATTCAAAGAGAGTGAGATGCCAGCTCCTTTCATTCAGTCAGTAGCTTCAAACATTTCTGGTATATGAAAAACATGTTTTCAATGGCAAAAATCAATGAATATTGTAAATGCACAAACAGTAATATCTCCACATTGCACGGTGCAATTCTGAAATTTTTAGCTTTTTCCTGTTAATCCTAGCATGATAAAGAAGATTCAAAGAGAGTGAGATGCCAGCTCCTTTCATTCAGTCAGTAGCTTCAAATATTTCTGGTATATGAAAAACATGTTTTTCAATGGCAAAATCAATGAATATTGTAAATGCACAAACAGTAATATCTCCACATTGCAAGGTGCAATTCTGAAATTTTTTGCTTTTTCCTGTTAATCCTAGCATGATAAAGAAGATTCAAAGAGAGTGAGATGCCAGCTCCTTTCATTCAGTCAGTAGCTTCAAACATTTCTGGTATATGAAAAACATGTTTTTCAATGGCAAAAATCAATGAATATTGTAAATGCACAAACAGTAATATCTCCACATTGCAAGGTGCAATTCTGAAATTTTTAGCTTTTTCCTGTTAATCCTAGCATGATAAAGAAGATTCAAAGAGAGTGAGATGCCAGCTCCTTTCATTCAGTCAGTAGCTTCAAACATTTCTGGTATATGAAAAACATGTTTTTCAATGGCAAAAATCAATGAATATTGTAAATGCACAAACAGTAATATCTCCACATTGCAAGGTGCAATTCTGAAATTTTTTGCTTTTTCCTGCTAATCCTAGCATGATAAAGAAGATTCAAAGAGAGTGAGATGCCAGCTCCTTTCATTCAGTCAGTAGCTTCAAACATTTCTGGTTATGAAAAACAGTTTTTCAATGGCAAAAATCAATGAATATTGTAAATGCACAAACAGTAATATCTCCACATTGCAAGGTGCAATTCTGAAATTTTTTGCTTTTTCCTGCTAATCCTAGCATGATAAAGAAGATTCAAAGAGAGTGAGATGCCAGCTCCTTTCATTCAGTCAGTAGCTTCAAACATTTCTGGTATATGAAAAACATGTTTTTCAATGGCAAAAATCAATGAATATTGTAAATGCACAAACAGTAATATCTCCACATTGCACGGTGCAATTCTGAAATTTTTAGCTTTTTCCTGTTAATCCTAGCATGATAAAGAAGATTCAAAGAGAGTGAGATGCCAGCTCCTTTCATTCAGTCAGTAGCTTCAAACATTTCTGGTATATGAAAAACATGTTTTTCAATGGCAAAAATCAATGAATATTGTAAATGCACAAACAGTAATATCTCCACATTGCAAGGTGCATTCTGAAATTTTTTGCTTTTTCCTGTTAATCCTAGCATGATAAAGAAGATTCAAAGAGAGTGAGATGCCAGCTCCTTTCATTCAGTCAGTAGCTTCAAACATTTCTGGTATATGAAAAAACATGTTTTTCAATGGCAAAAATCAATGATTATTGTAAATGCACAACAGTAATATCTCCACATTGCATGGTGCAATCTGAATTTTTTGCTTTTCCTGCTAACCCTAGCATGATAAAGAAGATTCAAAGAGAGTGAGATGCCAGCTCCTTTCATTCAGTCAGTAGCTTCAAACATTTCTGGTT
>NW_027371676.1:0-24643 GCF_046119375.1 Phyllobates terribilis
AAATTATTGAAAAAGCTATTTCCGACTATTTTAGGGAAAACGATACCCCAGATTTGACCAATCCCTTTTCCAGCTGGTGTGCTCACAAGGCAGTCATTCGCGGTGTGTTAATGCAGATATCCTCATCTGAAAAAAAAGAAAAAAGATCAAAAATTAATTCTCTTCAAAAACTGATTAGGGAAAAAGAACTTGAGCAAATTAATCTTCCTTCCCCTTCCCCAATAATTCAAAAAGAGCTGTCAAATTTAAGGGTAGAGCTAAAATCAGAAATTTCATCCTCTTATGATGCGATTATTCGAAAATCAAAATTCAATTACTATGCGGCTCTAAATAAACCGACCCGCTTTATGGCCCGCTTAGTTAAATGTAAAAGAGCATTTAATAGAATAGATAAAATAAAAAACAATAGTGGAATAACGTTCTGTCACCCTAAAGATATAGTGAACCAGTTTGCAGACTTTTACAAAAAACTCTACAACATCAAAACTGACCCTCTAATTCCCCATCCTCATCCAGACGCAATCAACAAATTTTTAGCCTCCATTAACCTACCGAAACTGAACCCTCTGGACCACGAGTCATTGAACAAGCCTTTTTCTAACCTTGAAATTATTAACACAATAAAGCAACTTAAAGCTTTCAAGGCCCCGGGTCCAGATGGGTTCATTAACGAGTATTATAAAACTTTTTGTGACCTACTTTCCCTCCCTCTCACGAAAATTTTCAATCATGCTTCCTCAATAAGCTCCTTCCCCTCAGAAATGCTGGAAGCTACCATTACCCTAATACCCAAGTCTAAGGAAGAGAGAGATAATGTTAAAAATTATAGGCCCATTTCGCTAATTAACACTGACATTAAGATATACTCGAAAATTCTGGCCAACCGTTTATCGACTATTCTCCCATCTCTCATCAATGACGACCAAATTGGCTTCGTTGGTGGGAGACAAGCTACTGATGGCTCTAGAAGACTCCTGAATATTATTAAGGTGATAAATACGGCAAAACTCCCAGCTTCGTTGCTTGCTTTAGATGCTGAAAAAGCTTTCGACAGGTTAAATTGGCTATACCTTAAACTAACCCTTATTAAATTTGGCTTTGATAACAATTTTCTCTCTTCTATTATGGCCCTATATTCCAACCCCCAAGCTAAAATCTATGTTAATAACTATCTCTCAAACCCAATCCCTATTACAAACGGTACTAGACAGGGTTGCCCGCTTTCCCCCCTTCTCTTTGTCTTGGCTATGGAGCCCCTTGCTCAGAGGATTAGAGAAAATACTGTCATTAGGGGGATTTCTACCCCATCTCGAGAATTTAAAATTGGCCTCTTTGCGGATGATGTTATGCTTTCCTTGCTGGACCCAGTAAATTCGGTTGCGGAGGTTTCAAAGGTTCTAGAACTATTCTCTCAGATTTCTTATTTTAAAATTAACAATGAGAAGTCTAAACTTTTGAATATTAATCTGGACCGCCAGACGAGAGAGGTTTTACATTCAAGATTTCCCTTTGGTTTGGCTAAACGCAATCTGACTTATTTGGGGATCAGCATTGGCAAATCTATTAATTCAACAATCTCTGACAATTTGGTTCTGATTGATGACATCGTCCGCGGAGATTTGATGGATTTTATGAAAAGAGATTTGTCGTGGTGGGGTAGAGTCCTCTCTATCAAGATGTTTGTTCTTCCCAAAATTTTGTATTTTTTCCGCAACCTACCTTTATCTATTTCCCACATCTTTGTTCAAAAAATTCAAAATCAGATTAATTCTTATGTCTGGGATAATAAACGTGCGAGGATATCTGCTGATATATTGTACAAGAATAAAAGTAACGGAGGTCTGAGCCATCCTAATATTTCCGCTTACTATTTGGCAAACCTTGTCAAACAGAGCAGTTACTGGTTTAATTCTGACAGTCCCCCAGCTTGGATGATTCTGGAGACCTTCTTAAATAACGGGTCTCCTCCTCGTGAATTGTTACTTAGGCATCTCTTTAGACAGTGTACTCATGATTCTTCCCACCCTATTTTCCAGGCGATCATTGACGCCTGGAAAAAAATCGCCAAAAAAAAGAAAAAGAATCCCTTGAGAGATTCTGATATGGATAAGCTTTCTCTTGTCAAAAAATTTCCAATTGGTTTTGTTGCTGATCTGTATAACTCTTCCATTCCAGATCAATGGGACATTAAAGGGTTAAGGAAAATTGGAGACTTGTATGAAGCTTCTGTCTTTATCCCTTTCCAAACTCTTAAGAAAAGATTCAATTTGCCTTTTTCTGATTTCTTTTTATACTCTCATTTAAAGAGCATTATTCTGGAATTCATTTCTAGCAAATTTATCGTTTCTGAAACCTCGGTGAACCTGTTAAGTAACCCATCCCATAAGATTTTCTGGAGCCTGAGACACATATATAACAGCTTCAATAATGACCTCTCTTTCCAAAAACACCTTTACATGATTCGATGGGAAAAAGATCTAAAACTCAATTTCCAATCCGACCAATGGGAGAATGCTGTTCTTTTTTCACAAGCCTCTAATATATCTATGCCCTTACAAGAGGCCTACTTCAAAATTCTAACCAGATGGTACTACACTCCAATCAGGCTCCACCATATAAAGCCCAGTAACTCTCCCCTTTGTTGGAGGGAGTGCGGCCTTAGGGGAGATCTGTTACATCTCTTTTGGAGCTGCCCTAAAATCCGCAATCTATGGGCTCAGATCTCTTCTTTGGTAGATGATCTTTTGGGCAGACCATTAATATTGACCCCTCAAATGGCTTTACTATCCTTGGATCTTGAATCATACAAGTCGTTTGAAAGATCTTTGGTGATTCATCTATTCTCAGTTTGTAAGAACGCATTGGCTTTTTATTGGAGAAAGTCACATGTCCCCACTTTGGAGGACTTAGTTGATAAGATGAATCTCCATAGAATATTTGAACTCAGATTTGCCCTTATCAACAATAACTTACTTAAATTCTCTAAGAAGTGGGATATTTGGTCCATTAAGTTCCCTCAACCATCTCATAATGCTGGAATATCTTAATAAGTGTTACATGTTTAGCTCATTAATATGTTTAATTTTGCTAATATGATAGTAGTGTGTGTTTAAATTGTTCAAGTTATCTATTATCGTGTATACTATTTGACGAACAAATCTCTCCCATCTTCCCTGATTATTCCATTCCCGTTTGTACCCTTTTCCCTTCCCCTTCCTTGGAATTACCCCTTCCCACGAATATTCTTTTGTCACTACTTTTATGCTACGATTGTTATTCCCCTGTTAAATTGTTTATTAAAAATAAAAAAATATGGTAAAACAAAGAGAGTGAGATGCCAGCTCCTTTCATTCAGTCAGTAGCTTCAAACATTTCTGGTATATGAATAACATGATGTTTTTCAATGGCAAAAATCAATGAATATTGTAAATGCACAAACAGTAATATCTCCACATTGCAAGGTGCAATTCTGAAATTTTTTGCTTTTTCCTGCTAATCCTAGCAGGATAAAGAAGATTCAAAGAGAGTGAGATGCCAGCTCCTTTCATTCAGTCAGTAGCTTCAAACATTTCTGGTATATGAAAAACATGTTTTTCAATGGCAAAAATCAATGAATATTGTAAATGCACAAACAGTAATATCTCCACATTGCAAGGTGCAATTCTGAAATTTCTTGCTTTTTCCTGCTAATCCTAGCATGATAAAGAAGATTCAAAGAGAGTGAGATGCCAGCTCCTTTCATTCAGTCAGTAGCTTCAAACATTTCTGGTATATGAAAAACATGTTTTTCAATGGCAAAAATCAATGAATATTGTAAATGCACAAACAGTAATATCTCCACATTGCAAGGTGCAATTCTGAAATTTTTTGCTTTTTCCTGCTAATCCTAGCATGATAAAGAAGATTCAAAGAGAGTGAGATGCCAGCTCCTTTCATTCAGTCAGTAGCTTCAAACATTTCTGGACGTTTTTCAATGGCAAAAATCAATGAATATTGTAAATGCACAAACAGTAATATCTCCACATTGCAAGGTGCAATTCTGAAATTTTTTGCTTTTTCCTGCTAATCCTAGCATGATAAAGAAGATTCAAAGAGAGTGAGATGCCAGCTCCTTTCATTTAGTCAGTAGCTTCAAACATTTCTGGACGTTTTTCAATGGCAAAAATCAATGAATATTGTAAATGCACAAACAGTAATATCTCCACATTGCAAGGTGCAATTCTGAAATTTTTTGCTTTTTCCTGCTAATCCTAGCATGATAAAGAAGATTCAAAGAGAGTGAGATGCCAGCTCCTTTCATTCAGTCAGTAGCTTCAAACATTTCTGGACGTTTTTCAATGGCAAAAATCAATGAATATTGTAAATGCACAAACAGTAATATCTCCACATTGCAAGGTGCAATTCTGAAATTTTTTGCTTTTTCCTGCTAATCCTAGCAGGATAAAGAAGATTCAAAGAGAGTGAGATGCCAGCTCCTTTCATTCAGTCAGTAGCTTCAAACATTTCTGGACGTTTTTCAATGGCAAAAATCAATGAATATTGTAAATGCACAAACAGTAATATCTCCACATTGCAAGGTGCAATTCTGAAATTTTTTGCTTTTTCCTGCTAATCCTAGCATGATAAAGAAGATTCAAAGAGAGTGAGATGCCAGCTCCTTTCATTCAGTCAGTAGCTTCAAACATTTCTGGTATATGAAAAACATGTTTTTCAATGGCAAAAATCAATGAATATTGTAAATGCACAAACAGTAATATCTCCACATTGCAAGGTGCAATTCTGAAATTTTTTGCTTTTTCCTGCTAATCCTAGCATGATAAAGAAGATTCAAAGAGAGTGAGATGCCAGCTCCTTTCATTCAGTCAGTAGCTTCAAACATTTCTGGACGTTTTTCAATGGCAAAAATCAATGAATATTGTAAATGCACAAACAGTAATATCTCCACATTGCAAGGTGCAATTCTGAAATTTTTTGCTTTTTCCTGCTAATCCTAGCAGGATAAAGAAGATTCAAAGAGAGTGAGATGCCAGCTCCTTTCATTCAGTCAGTAGCTTCAAACATTTCTGGACGTTTTTCAATGGCAAAAATCAATGAATATTGTAAATGCACAAACAGTAATATCTCCACATTGCAAGGTGCAATTCTGAAATTTTTTGCTTTTTCCTGCTAATCCTAGCATGATAAAGAAGATTCAGAGAGTGAGATGCCAGCTCCTTTCATTCAGTCAGTAGCTTCAAACATTTCTGGACGTTTTTCAATGGCAAAAATCAATGAATATTGTAAATGCACAAACAGTAATATCTCCACATTGCAAGGTGCAATTCTGAAATTTTTTGCTTTTTCCTGCTAATCCTAGCAGGATAAAGAAGATTCAAAGAGAGTGAGATGCCAGCTCCTTTCATTCAGTCAGTAGCTTCAAACATTTCTGGTATATGAAAAACATGTTTTTCAATGACAAAAATCAATGAATATTGTAAATGCCCAAACAGTAATATCTCCACATTGCAAGGTGCAATTCTGAAATTTTTTGCTTTTTCCTGCTAATCCTAGCATGATAAAGAAGATTCAAAGAGAGTGAGATGCCAGCTCCTTTCATTCAGTCAGTAGCTTCAAACATTTCTGGTATATGAAAAACATGTTTTTCAATGGCAAAAATCAATGAATATTGTAAATGCACAAACAGTAATATCTCCACATTGCAAGGTGCAATTCTGAAATTTTTTGCTTTTTCCTGCTAATCCTAGCATGATAAAGAAGATTCAAAGAGAGTGAGATGCCAGCTCCTTTCATTCAGTCAGTAGCTTCAAACATTTCTGGACGTTTTTCAATGGCAAAAATCAATGAATATTGTAAATGCACAAACAGTAATATCTCCACATTGCAAGGTGCAATTCTGAAATTTTTTGCTTTTTCCTGCTAATCCTAGCATGATAACGAAGATTCAAAGAGAGTGAGATGCCAGCTCCTTTCATTCAGTCAGTAGCTTCAAACATTTCTGGACGTTTTTCAATGGCAAAAATCAATGAATATTGTAAATGCACAAACAGTAATATCTCCACATTGCAAGGTTCAATTCTGAAATTTTTTGCTTTTTCCTGCTAATCCTAGCAGGATAAAGAAGATTCAAAGAGAGTGAGATGCCAGCTCCTTTCATTCAGTCAGTAGCTTCAAACATTTCTGGACGTTTTTCAATGGCAAAAATCAATGAATATTGTAAATGCACAAACAGTAATATCTCCACATTGCAAGGTGCAATTCTGAAATTTTTTGCTTTTTCCTGTTAATCCTAGCATGATAAAGAAGATTCAAAGAGAGTGAGATGCCAGCTCCTTTCATTCAGTCAGTAGCTTCAAACATTTCTGGTATATGAATAACATGATGTTTTTCAATGGCAAAAATCAATGAATATTGTAAATGCACAAACAGTAATATCTCCACATTGCAAGGTGCAATTCTGAAATTTTTTGCTTTTTCCTGCTAATCCTAGCAGGATAAAGAAGATTCAAAGAGAGTGAGATGCCAGCTCCTTTCATTCAGTCAGTAGCTTCAAACATTTCTGGTATATGAAAAACATGTTTTTCAATGGCAAAAATCAATGAATATTGTAAATGCACAAACAGTAATATCTCCACATTGCAAGGTGCAATTCTGAAATTTTTTGCTTTTTCCTGCTAATCCTAGCATGATAAAGAAGATTCAAAGAGAGTGAGATGCCAGCTCCTTTCATTCAGTCAGTAGCTTCAAACATTTCTGGACGTTTTTCAATGGCAAAAATCAATGAATATTGTAAATGCACAAACAGTAATATCTCCACATTGCAAGGTGCAATTCTGAAATTTTTTGCTTTTTCCTGCTAATCCTAGCATGATAAAGAAGATTCAAAGAGAGTGAGATGCCAGCTCCTTTCATTCAGTCAGTAGCTTCAAACATTTCTGGTATATGAAAAACATGTTTTTCAATGGCAAAAATCAATGAATATTGTAAATGCACAAACAGTAATATCTCCACATTGCAAGGTGCAATTCTGAAATTTTTTGCTTTTTCCTGCTAATCCTAGCATGATAAAGAAGATTCAAAGAGAGTGAGATGCCAGCTCCTTTCATTCAGTCAGTAGCTTCAAACATTTCTGGTATATGAAAAACATGTTTTTCAATGGCAAAAATCAATGAATATTGTAAATGCACAAACAGTAATATCTCCACATTGCAAGGTGCAATTCTGAAATTTTTTGCTTTTTCCTGCTAATCCTAGCATGATAAAGAAGATTCAAAGAGAGTGAGATGCCAGCTCCTTTCATTCAGTCAGTAGCTTCAAACATTTCTGGACGTTTTTCAATGGCAAAAATCAATGAATATTGTAAATGCACAAACAGTAATATCTCCACATTGCAAGGTGCAATTCTGAAATTTTTTGCTTTTTCCTGCTAATCCTAGCATGATAACGAAGATTCAAAGAGAGTGAGATGCCAGCTCCTTTCATTCAGTCAGTAGCTTCAAACATTTCTGGACGTTTTTCAATGGCAAAAATCAATGAATATTGTAAATGCACAAACAGTAATATCTCCACATTGCAAGGTTCAATTCTGAAATTTTTTGCTTTTTCCTGCTAATCCTAGCAGGATAAAGAAGATTCAAAGAGAGTGAGATGCCAGCTCCTTTCATTCAGTCAGTAGCTTCAAACATTTCTGGACGTTTTTCAATGGCAAAAATCAATGAATATTGTAAATGCACAAACAGTAATATCTCCACATTGCAAGGTGCAATTCTGAAATTTTTTGCTTTTTCCTGTTAATCCTAGCATGATAAAGAAGATTCAAAGAGAGTGAGATGCCAGCTCCTTTCATTCAGTCAGTAGCTTCAAACATTTCTGGTATATGAAAAACATGTTTTTCAATGGCAAAAATCAATGAATATTGTAAATGCACAAACAGTAATATCTCCACATTGCAAGGTGCAATTCTGAAATTTCTTCCTTTTTCCTGCTAATCCTAGCATGATAAAGAAGATTCAAAGAGAGTGAGATGCCAGCTCCTTTCATTCAGTCAGTAGCTTCAAACATTTCTGGTATATGAAAAACATGTTTTTCAATGGCAAAAATCAATGAATATTGTAAATGCACAAACAGTAATATCTCCACATTGCAAGGTGCAATTCTGAAATTTTTTGCTTTTTCCTGCTAATCCTAGCATGATAAAGAAGATTCAAAGAGAGTGAGATGCCAGCTCCTTTCATTCAGTCAGTAGCTTCAAACATTTCTGGACGTTTTTCAATGGCAAAAATCAATGAATATTGTAAATGCACAAACAGTAATATCTCCACATTGCAAGGTGCAATTCTGAAATTTTTTGCTTTTTCCTGCTAATCCTAGCATGATAAAGAAGATTCAAAGAGAGTGAGATGCCAGCTCCTTTCATTTAGTCAGTAGCTTCAAACATTTCTGGACGTTTTTCAATGGCAAAAATCAATGAATATTGTAAATGCACAAACAGTAATATCTCCACATTGCAAGGTGCAATTCTGAAATTTTTTGCTTTTTCCTGCTAATCCTAGCATGATAAAGAAGATTCAAAGAGAGTGAGATGCCAGCTCCTTTCATTCAGTCAGTAGCTTCAAACATTTCTGGACGTTTTTCAATGGCAAAAATCAATGAATATTGTAAATGCACAAACAGTAATATCTCCACATTGCAAGGTGCAATTCTGAAATTTTTTGCTTTTTCCTGCTAATCCTAGCAGGATAAAGAAGATTCAAAGAGAGTGAGATGCCAGCTCCTTTCATTCAGTCAGTAGCTTCAAACATTTCTGGACGTTTTTCAATGGCAAAAATCAATGAATATTGTAAATGCACAAACAGTAATATCTCCACATTGCAAGGTGCAATTCTGAAATTTTTTGCTTTTTCCTGCTAATCCTAGCATGATAAAGAAGATTCAAAGAGAGTGAGACGCCAGCTCCTTTCATTCAGTCAGTAGCTTCAAACATTTCTGGTATATGAAAAACATGTTTTTCAATGGCAAAAATCAATGAATATTGTAAATGCACAAACAGTAATATCTCCACATTGCAAGGTGCAATTCTGAAATTTTTTGCTTTTTCCTGCTAATCCTAGCATGATAAAGAAGATTCAAAGAGAGTGAGATGCCAGCTCCTTTCATTCAGTCAGTAGCTTCAAACATTTCTGGACGTTTTTCAATGGCAAAAATCAATGAATATTGTAAATGCACAAACAGTAATATCTCCACATTGCAAGGTGCAATTCTGAAATTTTTTGCTTTTTCCTGCTAATCCTAGCATGATAAAGAAGATTCAAAGAGAGTGAGATGCCAGCTCCTTTCATTCAGTCAGTAGCTTCAAACATTTCTGGTATATGAAAAACATGTTTTTCAATGGCAAAAATCAATGAATATTGTAAATGCACAAACAGTAATATCTCCACATTGCAAGGTGCAATTCTGAAATTTTTTGCTTTTTCCTGCTAATCCTAGCATGATAAAGAAGATTCAAAGAGAGTGAGATGCCAGCTCCTTTCATTCAGTCAGTAGCTTCAAACATTTCTGGACGTTTTTCAATGGCAAAAATCAATGAATATTGTAAATGCACAAACAGTAATATCTCCACATTGCAAGGTGCAATTCTGAAATTTTTTGCTTTTTCCTGCTAATCCTAGCAGGATAAAGAAGATTCAAAGAGAGTGAGATGCCAGCTCCTTTCATTCAGTCAGTAGCTTCAAACATTTCTGGACGTTTTTCAATGGCAAAAATCAATGAATATTGTAAATGCACAAACAGTAATATCTCCACATTGCAAGGTGCAATTCTGAAATTTTTTGCTTTTTCCTGCTAATCCTAGCATGATAAAGAAGATTCAAAGAGAGTGAGATGCCAGCTCCTTTCATTCAGTCAGTAGCTTCAAACATTTCTGGACGTTTTTCAATGGCAAAAATCAATGAATATTGTAAATGCACAAACAGTAATATCTCCACATTGCAAGGTGCAATTCTGAAATTTTTTGCTTTTTCCTGCTAATCCTAGCAGGATAAAGAAGATTCAAAGAGAGTGAGATGCCAGCTCCTTTCATTCAGTCAGTAGCTTCAAACATTTCTGGTATATGAAAAACATGTTTTTCAATGACAAAAATCAATGAATATTGTAAATGCACAAACAGTAATATCTCCACATTGCAAGGTGCAATTCTGAAATTTTTTGCTTTTTCCTGCTAATCCTAGCATGATAAAGAAGATTCAAAGAGAGTGAGATGCCAGCTCCTTTCATTCAGTCAGTAGCTTCAAACATTTCTGGTATATGAAAAACATGTTTTTCAATGGCAAAAATCAATGAATATTGTAAATGCACAAACAGTAATATCTCCACATTGCAAGGTGCAATTCTGAAATTTTTTGCTTTTTCCTGCTAATCCTAGCATGATAAAGAAGATTCAAAGAGAGTGAGATGCCAGCTCCTTTCATTCAGTCAGTAGCTTCAAACATTTCTGGACGTTTTTCAATGGCAAAAATCAATGAATATTGTAAATGCACAAACAGTAATATCTCCACATTGCAAGGTGCAATTCTGAAATTTTTTGCTTTTTCCTGCTAATCCTAGCATGATAACGAAGATTCAAAGAGAGTGAGATGCCAGCTCCTTTCATTCAGTCAGTAGCTTCAAACATTTCTGGACGTTTTTCAATGGCAAAAATCAATGAATATTGTAAATGCACAAACAGTAATATCTCCACATTGCAAGGTTCAATTCTGAAATTTTTTGCTTTTTCCTGCTAATCCTAGCAGGATAAAGAAGATTCAAAGAGAGTGAGATGCCAGCTCCTTTCATTCAGTCAGTAGCTTCAAACATTTCTGGACGTTTTTCAATGGCAAAAATCAATGAATATTGTAAATGCACAAACAGTAATATCTCCACATTGCAAGGTGCAATTCTGAAATTTTTTGCTTTTTCCTGCTAATCCTAGCAGGATAAAGAAGATTCAAAGAGAGTGAGATGCCAGCTCCTTTCATTCAGTCAGTAGCTTCAAACATTTCTGGACGTTTTTCAATGGCAAAAATCAATGAATATTGTAAATGCACAAACAGTAATATCTCCACATTGCAAGGTGCAATTCTGAAATTTTTTGCTTTTTCCTGCTAATCCTAGCATGATAAAGAAGATTCAAAGAGAGTGAGATGCCAGCTCCTTTCATTCAGTCAGTAGCTTCAAACATTTCTGGTATATGAAAAACATGTTTTTCAATGGCAAAAATCAATGAATATTGTAAATGCACAAACAGTAATATCTCCACATTGCAAGGTGCAATTCTGAATTTTTTTGCTTTTTCCTGCTAATCCTAGCATGATAAAGAAGATTCAAAGAGAGTGAGATGCCAGCTCCTTTCATTCAGTCAGTAGCTTCAAACATTTCTGGACGTTTTTCAATGGCAAAAATCAATGAATATTGTAAATGCACAAACAGTAATATCTCCACATTGCAAGGTGCAATTCTGAAATTTTTTGCTTTTTCCTGCTAATCCTAGCAGGATAAAGAAGATTCAGAGTGAGATGCCAGCTCCTTTCATTCAGTCAGTAGCTTCAAACATTTCTGGACGTTTTTCAATGGCAAAAATCAATGAATATTGTAAATGCACAAACAGTAATATCTCCACATTGCAAGGTGCAATTCTGAAATTTTTTGCTTTTTCCTGCTAATCCTAGCATGATAAAGAAGATTCAGAGAGTGAGATGCCAGCTCCTTTCATTCAGTCAGTAGCTTCAAACATTTCTGGACGTTTTTCAATGGCAAAAATCAATGAATATTGTAAATGCACAAACAGTAATATCTCCACATTGCAAGGTGCAATTCTGAAATTTTTTGCTTTTTCCTGCTAATCCTAGCAGGATAAAGAAGATTCAAAGAGAGTGAGATGCCAGCTCCTTTCATTCAGTCAGTAGCTTCAAACATTTCTGGACGTTTTTCAATGGCAAAAATCAATGAATATTGTAAATGCACAAACAGTAATATCTCCACATTGCAAGGTGCAATTCTGAAATTTTTTGCTTTTTCCTGCTAATCCTAGCATGATAAAGAAGATTCAAAGAGAGTGAGATGCCAGCTCCTTTCATTCAGTCAGTAGCTTCAAACATTTCTGGTATATGAAAAACATGTTTTTCAATGGCAAAAATCAATGAATATTGTAAATGCACAAACAGTAATATCTCCACATTGCAAGGTGCAATTCTGAATTTTTTTGCTTTTTCCTGCTAATCCTAGCATGATAAAGAAGATTCAAAGAGAGTGAGATGCCAGCTCCTTTCCAAACATTTCTGGACGTTTTTCAATGGCAAAAATCAATGAATATTGTAAATGCACAAACAGTAATATCTCCACATTGCAAGGTGCAATTCTGAAATTTTTTGCTTTTTCCTGCTAATCCTAGCAGGATAAAGAAGATTCAGAGTGAGATGCCAGCTCCTTTCATTCAGTCAGTAGCTTCAAACATTTCTGGTATATGAAAAACATGTTTTTCAATGACAAAAATCAATGAATATTGTAAATGCACAAACAGTAATATCTCCACATTGCAAGGTGCAATTCTGAAATTTTTTGCTTTTTCCTGCTAATCCTAGCATGATAAAGAAGATTCAAAGAGAGTGAGATGCCAGCTCCTTTCATTCAGTCAGTAGCTTCAAACATTTCTGGTATATGAAAAACATGTTTTTCAATGGCAAAAATCAATGAATATTGTAAATGCACAAACAGTAATATCTCCACATTGCAAGGTGCAATTCTGAAATTTTTTGCTTTTTCCTGCTAACCTAGCATGATAAAGAAGATTCAAAGAGAGTGACATGCCAGCTCCTTTCATTCAGTCAGTAGCTTCAAACATTTCTGGACGTTTTTCAATGGCAAAAATCAATGAATATTGTAAATGCACAAACAGTAATATCTCCACATTGCAAGGTGCAATTCTGAAATTTTTTGCTTTTTCCTGCTAATCCTAGCATGATAACGAAGATTCAAAGAGAGTGAGATGCCAGCTCCTTTCATTCAGTCAGTAGCTTCAAACATTTCTGGACGTTTTTCAATGGCAAAAATCAATGAATATTGTAAATGCACAAACAGTAATATCTCCACATTGCAAGGTTCAATTCTGAAATTTTTTGCTTTTTCCTGCTAATCCTAGCAGGATAAAGAAGATTCAAAGAGAGTGAGATGCCAGCTCCTTTCATTCAGTCAGTAGCTTCAAACATTTCTGGACGTTTTTCAATGGCAAAAATCAATGAATATTGTAAATGCACAAACAGTAATATCTCCACATTGCAAGGTGCAATTCTGAAATTTTTTGCTTTTTCCTGTTAATCCTAGCATGATAAAGAAGATTCAAAGAGAGTGAGATGCCAGCTCCTTTCATTCAGTCAGTAGCTTCAAACATTTCTGGTATATGAATAACATGATGTTTTTCAATGGCAAAAATCAATGAATATTGTAAATGCACAAACAGTAATATCTCCACATTGCAAGGTGCAATTCTGAAATTTTTTGCTTTTTCCTGCTAATCCTAGCAGGATAAAGAAGATTCAAAGAGAGTGAGATGCCAGCTCCTTTCATTCAGTCAGTAGCTTCAAACATTTCTGGTATATGAAAAACATGTTTTTCAATGACAAAAATCAATGAATATTGTAAATGCACAAACAGTAATATCTCCACATTGCAAGGTGCAATTCTGAAATTTTTTGCTTTTTCCTGCTAATCCTAGCATGATAAAGAAGATTCAAAGAGAGTGAGATGCCAGCTCCTTTCATTCAGTCAGTAGCTTCAAACATTTCTGGTATATGAAAAACATGTTTTTCAATGGCAAAAATCAATGAATATTGTAAATGCACAAACAGTAATATCTCCACATTGCAAGGTGCAATTCTGAAATTTTTTGCTTTTTCCTGCTAATCCTAGCATGATAAAGAAGATTCAAAGAGAGTGAGATGCCAGCTCCTTTCATTCAGTCAGTAGCTTCAAACATTTCTGGACGTTTTTCAATGGCAAAAATCAATGAATATTGTAAATGCACAAACAGTAATATCTCCACATTGCAAGGTGCAATTCTGAAATTTTTTGCTTTTTCCTGCTAATCCTAGCATGATAACGAAGATTCAAAGAGAGTGAGATGCCAGCTCCTTTCATTCAGTCAGTAGCTTCAAACATTTCTGGACGTTTTTCAATGGCAAAAATCAATGAATATTGTAAATGCACAAACAGTAATATCTCCACATTGCAAGGTTCAATTCTGAAATTTTTTGCTTTTTCCTGCTAATCCTAGCAGGATAAAGAAGATTCAAAGAGAGTGAGATGCCAGCTCCTTTCATTCAGTCAGTAGCTTCAAACATTTCTGGACGTTTTTCAATGGCAAAAATCAATGAATATTGTAAATGCACAAACAGTAATATCTCCACATTGCAAGGTGCAATTCTGAAATTTTTTGCTTTTTCCTGTTAATCCTAGCATGATAAAGAAGATTCAAAGAGAGTGAGATGCCAGCTCCTTTCATTCAGTCAGTAGCTTCAAACATTTCTGGTATATGAAAAACATGTTTTTCAATGGCAAAAATCAATGAATATTGTAAATGCACAAACAGTAATATCTCCACATTGCAAGGTGCAATTCTGAAATTTCTTCCTTTTTCCTGCTAATCCTAGCATGATAAAGAAGATTCAAAGAGAGTGAGATGCCAGCTCCTTTCATTCAGTCAGTAGCTTCAAACATTTCTGGTATATGAAAAACATGTTTTTCAATGGCAAAAATCAATGAATATTGTAAATGCACAAACAGTAATATCTCCACATTGCAAGGTGCAATTCTGAAATTTTTTGCTTTTTCCTGCTAATCCTAGCATGATAAAGAAGATTCAAAGAGAGTGAGATGCCAGCTCCTTTCATTCAGTCAGTAGCTTCAAACATTTCTGGACGTTTTTCAATGGCAAAAATCAATGAATATTGTAAATGCACAAACAGTAATATCTCCACATTGCAAGGTGCAATTCTGAAATTTTTTGCTTTTTCCTGCTAATCCTAGCATGATAAAGAAGATTCAAAGAGAGTGAGATGCCAGCTCCTTTCATTTAGTCAGTAGCTTCAAACATTTCTGGACGTTTTTCAATGGCAAAAATCAATGAATATTGTAAATGCACAAACAGTAATATCTCCACATTGCAAGGTGCAATTCTGAAATTTTTTGCTTTTTCCTGCTAATCCTAGCATGATAAAGAAGATTCAAAGAGAGTGAGATGCCAGCTCCTTTCATTCAGTCAGTAGCTTCAAACATTTCTGGACGTTTTTCAATGGCAAAAATCAATGAATATTGTAAATGCACAAACAGTAATATCTCCACATTGCAAGGTGCAATTCTGAAATTTTTTGCTTTTTCCTGCTAATCCTAGCAGGATAAAGAAGATTCAAAGAGAGTGAGATGCCAGCTCCTTTCATTCAGTCAGTAGCTTCAAACATTTCTGGACGTTTTTCAATGGCAAAAATCAATGAATATTGTAAATGCACAAACAGTAATATCTCCACATTGCAAGGTGCAATTCTGAAATTTTTTGCTTTTTCCTGCTAATCCTAGCATGATAAAGAAGATTCAAAGAGAGTGAGATGCCAGCTCCTTTCATTCAGTCAGTAGCTTCAAACATTTCTGGTATATGAAAAACATGTTTTTCAATGGCAAAAATCAATGAATATTGTAAATGCACAAACAGTAATATCTCCACATTGCAAGGTGCAATTCTGAATTTTTTTGCTTTTTCCTGCTAATCCTAGCATGATAAAGAAGATTCAAAGAGAGTGAGATGCCAGCTCCTTTCATTCAGTCAGTAGCTTCAAACATTTCTGGACGTTTTTCAATGGCAAAAATCAATGAATATTGTAAATGCACAAACAGTAATATCTCCACATTGCAAGGTGCAATTCTGAAATTTTTTGCTTTTTCCTGCTAATCCTAGCAGGATAAAGAAGATTCAGAGTGAGATGCCAGCTCCTTTCATTCAGTCAGTAGCTTCAAACATTTCTGGACGTTTTTCAATGGCAAAAATCAATGAATATTGTAAATGCACAAACAGTAATATCTCCACATTGCAAGGTGCAATTCTGAAATTTTTTGCTTTTTCCTGCTAATCCTAGCATGATAAAGAAGATTCAGAGAGTGAGATGCCAGCTACTTTCATTCAGTCAGTAGCTTCAAACATTTCTGGACGTTTTTCAATGGCAAAAATCAATGAATATTGTAAATGCACAAACAGTAATATCTCCACATTGCAAGGTGCAATTCTGAAATTTTTTGCTTTTTCCTGCTAATCCTAGCATGATAAAGAAGATTCAAAGAGAGTGAGATGCCAGCTCCTTTCATTCAGTCAGTAGCTTCAAACATTTCTGGTATATGAAAAACATGTTTTTCAATGGCAAAAATCAATGAATATTGTAAATGCACAAACAGTAATATCTCCACATTGCAAGGTGCAATTCTGAAATTTTTTGCTTTTTCCTGCTAACCTAGCATGATAAAGAAGATTCAAAGAGAGTGAGATGCCAGCTCCTTTCATTCAGTCAGTAGCTTCAAACATTTCTGGACGTTTTTCAATGGCAAAAATCAATGAATATTGTAAATGCACAAACAGTAATATCTCCACATTGCAAGGTGCAATTCTGAAATTTTTTGCTTTTTCCTGCTAATCCTAGCATGATAACGAAGATTCAAAGAGAGTGAGATGCCAGCTCCTTTCATTCAGTCAGTAGCTTCAAACATTTCTGGACGTTTTTCAATGGCAAAAATCAATGAATATTGTAAATGCACAAACAGTAATATCTCCACATTGCAAGGTTCAATTCTGAAATTTTTTGCTTTTTCCTGCTAATCCTAGCAGGATAAAGAAGATTCAAAGAGAGTGAGATGCCAGCTCCTTTCATTCAGTCAGTAGCTTCAAACATTTCTGGACGTTTTTCAATGGCAAAAATCAATGAATATTGTAAATGCACAAACAGTAATATCTCCACATTGCAAGGTGCAATTCTGAAATTTTTTGCTTTTTCCTGTTAATCCTAGCATGATAAAGAAGATTCAAAGAGAGTGAGATGCCAGCTCCTTTCATTCAGTCAGTAGCTTCAAACATTTCTGGTATATGAATAACATGATGTTTTTCAATGGCAAAAATCAATGAATATTGTAAATGCACAAACAGTAATATCTCCACATTGCAAGGTGCAATTCTGAATTTTTTTGCTTTTTCCTGCTAATCCTAGCATGATAAAGAAGATTCAAAGAGAGTGAGATGCCAGCTCCTTTCATTCAGTCAGTAGCTTCAAACATTTCTGGACGTTTTTCAATGGCAAAAATCAATGAATATTGTAAATGCACAAACAGTAATATCTCCACATTGCAAGGTGCAATTCTGAAATTTTTTGCTTTTTCCTGCTAATCCTAGCAGGATAAAGAAGATTCAGAGTGAGATGCCAGCTCCTTTCATTCAGTCAGTAGCTTCAAACATTTCTGGACGTTTTTCAATGGCAAAAATCAATGAATATTGTAAATGCACAAACAGTAATATCTCCACATTGCAAGGTGCAATTCTGAAATTTTTTGCTTTTTCCTGCTAATCCTAGCATGATAAAGAAGATTCAGAGAGTGAGATGCCAGCTACTTTCATTCAGTCAGTAGCTTCAAACATTTCTGGACGTTTTTCAATGGCAAAAATCAATGAATATTGTAAATGCACAAACAGTAATATCTCCACATTGCAAGGTGCAATTCTGAAATTTTTTGCTTTTTCCTGCTAATCCTAGCATGATAAAGAAGATTCAAAGAGAGTGAGATGCCAGCTCCTTTCATTCAGTCAGTAGCTTCAAACATTTCTGGTATATGAAAAACATGTTTTTCAATGGCAAAAATCAATGAATATTGTAAATGCACAAACAGTAATATCTCCACATTGCAAGGTGCAATTCTGAAATTTTTTGCTTTTTCCTGCTAACCTAGCATGATAAAGAAGATTCAAAGAGAGTGAGATGCCAGCTCCTTTCATTCAGTCAGTAGCTTCAAACATTTCTGGACGTTTTTCAATGGCAAAAATCAATGAATATTGTAAATGCACAAACAGTAATATCTCCACATTGCAAGGTGCAATTCTGAAATTTTTTGCTTTTTCCTGCTAATCCTAGCATGATAACGAAGATTCAAAGAGAGTGAGATGCCAGCTCCTTTCATTCAGTCAGTAGCTTCAAACATTTCTGGAATGAAAACATTGTTTTTCAATGGCAAAAATCAATGAATATTGTAAATGCACAAACAGTAATATCTCCACATTGCAAGGTTCAATTCTGAAATTTTTTGCTTTTTCCTGCTAATCCTAGCAGGATAAAGAAGATTCAAAGAGAGTGAGATGCCAGCTCCTTTCATTCAGTCAGTAGCTTCAAACATTTCTGGACGTTTTTCAATGGCAAAAATCAATGAATATTGTAAATGCACAAACAGTAATATCTCCACATTGCAAGGTGCAATTCTGAAATTTTTTGCTTTTTCCTGTTAATCCTAGCATGATAAAGAAGATTCAAAGAGAGTGAGATGCCAGCTCCTTTCATTCAGTCAGTAGCTTCAAACATTTCTGGTATATGAATAACATGATGTTTTTCAATGGCAAAAATCAATGAATATTGTAAATGCACAAACAGTAATATCTCCACATTGCAAGGTGCAATTCTGAAATTTTTTGCTTTTTCCTGCTAATCCTAGCAGGATAAAGAAGATTCAAAGAGAGTGAGATGCCAGCTCCTTTCATTCAGTCAGTAGCTTCAAACATTTCTGGTATATGAAAAACATGTTTTTCAATGGCAAAAATCAATGAATATTGTAAATGCACAAACAGTAATATCTCCACATTGCAAGGTGCAATTCTGAAATTTTTTGCTTTTTCCTGCTAATCCTAGCATGATAAAGAAGATTCAAAGAGAGTGAGATGCCAGCTCCTTTCATTCAGTCAGTAGCTTCAAACATTTCTGGACGTTTTTCAATGGCAAAAATCAATGAATATTGTAAATGCACAAACAGAAATATCTCCACATTGCAAGGTGCAATTCTGAAATTTTTTGCTTTTTCCTGCTAATCCTAGCATGATAAAGAAGATTCAAAGAGAGTGAGATGCCAGCTCCTTTCATTCAGTCAGTAGCTTCAAACATTTCTGTTATATGAAAAACATGTTTTTCAATGGCAAAAATCAATGAATATTGTAAATGCACAAACAGTAATATCTCCACATTGCAAGGTGCAATTCTGAAATTTTTTGCTTTTTCCTGCTAATCCTAGCATGATAAAGAAGATTTAAAGAGAGTGAGATGCCAGCTCCTTTCATTCAGTCAGTAGCTTCAAACATTTCTGGTATGAAACGTTTTTCAATGGCAAAAATCAATGAATATTGTAAATGCACAAACAGTAATATCTCCACATTGCAAGGTGCAATTCTGAAATTTTTTGCTTTTTCCTGCTAATCCTAGCAGGATAAAGAAGATTCAAAGAGAGTGAGATGCCAGCTCCTTTCATTCAGTCAGTAGCTTCAAACATTTCTGGACGTTTTTCAATGGCAAAAATCAATGAATATTGTAAATGCACAAACAGTAATATCTCCACATTGCAAGGTGCAATTCTGAAATTTTTTGCTTTTTCCTGCTAATCCTAGCAGGATAAAGAAGATTCAAAGAGAGTGAGATGCCAGCTCCTTTCATTCAGTCAGTAGCTTCAAACATTTCTGGTATATGAAAAACATGTTTTTCAATGACAAAAATCAATGAATATTGTAAATGCACAAACAGTAATATCTCCACATTGCAAGGTGCAATTGTGAAATTTTTTGCTTTTTCCTGCTAATCCTAGCATGATAAAGAAGATTCAAAGAGAGTGAGATGCCAGCTCCTTTCATTCAGTCAGTAGCTTCAAACATTTCTGGTATATGAAAAACATGTTTTTCAATGGCAAAAATCAATGAATATTGTAAATGCACAAACAGTAATATCTCCACATTGCAAGGTGCAATTCTGAAATTTTTTGCTTTTTCCTGCTAATCCTAGCATGATAAAGAAGATTCAAAGAGAGTGAGATGCCAGCTCCTTTCATTCAGTCAGTAGCTTCAAACATTTCTGGACGTTTTTCAATGGCAAAAATCAATGAATATTGTAAATGCACAAACAGTAATATCTCCACATTGCAAGGTGCAATTCTGAAATTTTTTGCTTTTTCCTGCTAATCCTAGCATGATAAAGAAGATTCAAAGAGAGTGAGATGCCAGCTCCTTTCATTCAGTCAGTAGCTTCAAACATTCTGGTATATGAAAAACATGTTTTTCAATGGCAAAAATCAATGAATATTGTAAATGCACAAACAGTAATATCTCCACATTGCAAGGTGCAATTCTGAAATTTTTTGCTTTTTCCTGCTAATCCTAGCATGATAAAGAAGATTCAAAGAGAGTGAGATGCCAGCTCCTTTCATTCAGTCAGTAGCTTCAAACATTTCTGGACGTTTTTCAATGGCAAAAATCAATGAATATTGTAAATGCACAAACAGTAATATCTCCACATTGCAAGGTGCAATTCTGAAATTTTTTGCTTTTTCCTGCTAATCCTAGCATGATAACGAAGATTCAAAGAGAGTGAGATGCCAGCTCCTTTCATTCAGTCAGTAGCTTCAAACATTTCTGGACGTTTTTCAATGGCAAAAATCAATGAATATTGTAAATGCACAAACAGTAATATCTCCACATTGCAAGGTTCAATTCTGAAATTTTTTGCTTTTTCCTGCTAATCCTAGCAGGATAAAGAAGATTCAAAGAGAGTGAGATGCCAGCTCCTTTCATTCAGTCAGTAGCTTCAAACATTTCTGGACGTTTTTCAATGGCAAAAATCAATGAATATTGTAAATGCACAAACAGTAATATCTCCACATTGCAAGGTGCAATTCTGAAATTTTTTGCTTTTTCCTGTTAATCCTAGCATGATAAAGAAGATTCAAAGAGAGTGAGATGCCAGCTCCTTTCATTCAGTCAGTAGCTTCAAACATTTCTGGTATATGAATAACATGATGTTTTTCAATGGCAAAAATCAATGAATATTGTAAATGCACAAACAGTAATATCTCCACATTGCAAGGTGCAATTCTGAAATTTTTTGCTTTTTCCTGCTAATCCTAGCAGGATAAAGAAGATTCAAAGAGAGTGAGATGCCAGCTCCTTTCATTCAGTCAGTAGCTTCAAACATTTCTGGTATATGAAAAACATGTTTTTCAATGGCAAAAATCAATGAATATTGTAAATGCACAAACAGTAATATCTCCACATTGCAAGGTGCAATTCTGAAATTTCTTGCTTTTTCCTGCTAATCCTAGCATGATAAAGAAGATTCAAAGAGAGTGAGATGCCAGCTCCTTTCATTCAGTCAGTAGCTTCAAACATTTCTGGTATATGAAAAACATGTTTTTCAATGGCAAAAATCAATGAATATTGTAAATGCACAAACAGTAATATCTCCACATTGCAAGGTGCAATTCTGAAATTTTTTGCTTTTTCCTGCTAATCCTAGCATGATAAAGAAGATTCAAAGAGAGTGAGATGCCAGCTCCTTTCATTCAGTCAGTAGCTTCAAACATTTCTGGACGTTTTTCAATGGCAAAAATCAATGAATATTGTAAATGCACAAACAGTAATATCTCCACATTGCAAGGTGCAATTCTGAAATTTTTGCTTTTTCCTGCTAATCCTAGCATGATAAAGAAGATTCAAAGAGAGTGAGATGCCAGCTCCTTTCATTTAGTCAGTAGCTTCAAACATTTCTGGACGTTTTTCAATGGCAAAAATCAATGAATATTGTAAATGCACAAACAGTAATATCTCCACATTGCAAGGTGCAATTCTGAAATTTTTTGCTTTTTCCTGCTAATCCTAGCATGATAAAGAAGATTCAAAGAGAGTGAGATGCCAGCTCCTTTCATTCAGTCAGTAGCTTCAAACATTTCTGGACGTTTTTCAATGGCAAAAATCAATGAATATTGTAAATGCACAAACAGTAATATCTCCACATTGCAAGGTGCAATTCTGAAATTTTTTGCTTTTTCCTGCTAATCCTAGCAGGATAAAGAAGATTCAAAGAGAGTGAGATGCCAGCTCCTTTCATTCAGTCAGTAGCTTCAAACATTTCTGGACGTTTTTCAATGGCAAAAATCAATGAATATTGTAAATGCACAAACAGTAATATCTCCACATTGCAAGGTGCAATTCTGAAATTTTTTGCTTTTTCCTGCTAATCCTAGCATGATAAAGAAGATTCAAAGAGAGTGAGATGCCAGCTCCTTTCATTCAGTCAGTAGCTTCAAACATTTCTGGTATATGAAAAACATGTTTTTCAATGGCAAAAATCAATGAATATTGTAAATGCACAAACAGTAATATCTCCACATTGCAAGGTGCAATTCTGAAATTTTTTGCTTTTTCCTGCTAATCCTAGCATGATAAAGAAGATTCAAAGAGAGTGAGATGCCAGTTCCTTTCATTCAGTCAGTAGCTTCAAACATTTCTGGACGTTTTTCAATGGCAAAAATCAATGAATATTGTAAATGCACAAACAGTAATATCTCCACATTGCAAGGTGCAATTCTGAAATTTTTTGCTTTTTCCTGCTAATCCTAGCAGGATAAAGAAGATTCAAAGAGAGTGAGATGCCAGCTCCTTTCATTCAGTCAGTAGCTTCAAACATTTCTGGTATATGAAAAACATGTTTTTCAATGACAAAAATCAATGAATATTGTAAATGCACAAACAGTAATATCTCCACATTGCAAGGTGCAATTCTGAAATTTTTTGCTTTTTCCTGCTAATCCTAGCATGATAAAGAAGATTCAAAGAGAGTGAGATGCCAGCTCCTTTCATCCAGTCAGTAGCTTCAAACATTTCTGGTATATGAAAAACATGTTTTTCAATGGCAAAAATCAATGAATATTGTAAATGCACAAACAGTAATATCTCCACATTGCAAGGTGCAATTCTGAAATTTTTTGCTTTTTCCTGCTAATCCTAGCATGATAAAGAAGATTCAAAGAGAGTGAGATGCCAGCTCCTTTCATTCAGTCAGTAGCTTCAAACATTTCTGGACGTTTTTCAATGGCAAAAATCAATGAATATTGTAAATGCACAAACAGTAATATCTCCACATTGCAAGGTGCAATTCTGAAATTTTTTGCTTTTTCCTGCTAATCCTAGCATGATAACGAAGATTCAAAGAGAGTGAGATGCCAGCTCCTTTCATTCAGTCAGTAGCTTCAAACATTTCTGGACGTTTTTCAATGGCAAAAATCAATGAATATTGTAAATGCACAAACAGTAATATCTCCACATTGCAAGGTTCAATTCTGAAATTTTTTGCTTTTTCCTGCTAATCCTAGCAGGATAAAGAAGATTCAAAGAGAGTGAGATGCCAGCTCCTTTCATTCAGTCAGTAGCTTCAAACATTTCTGGACGTTTTTCAATGGCAAAAATCAATGAATATTGTAAATGCACAAACAGTAATATCTCCACATTGCAAGGTGCAATTCTGAAATTTTTTGCTTTTTCCTGTTAATCCTAGCATGATAAAGAAGATTCAAAGAGAGTGAGATGCCAGCTCCTTTCATTCAGTCAGTAGCTTCAAACATTTCTGGTATATGAATAACATGATGTTTTTCAATGGCAAAAATCAATGAATATTGTAAATGCACAAACAGTAATATCTCCACATTGCAAGGTGCAATTCTGAAATTTTTTGCTTTTTCCTGCTAATCCTAGCAGGATAAAGAAGATTCAAAGAGAGTGAGATGCCAGCTCCTTTCATTCAGTCAGTAGCTTCAAACATTTCTGGTATATGAAAAACATGTTTTTCAATGGCAAAAATCAATGAATATTGTAAATGCACAAACAGTAATATCTCCACATTGCAAGGTGCAATTCTGAAATTTTTTGCTTTTTCCTGCTAATCCTAGCATGATAAAGAAGATTCAAAGAGAGTGAGATGCCAGCTCCTTTCATTCAGTCAGTAGCTTCAAACATTTCTGGACGTTTTTCAATGGCAAAAATCAATGAATATTGTAAATGCACAAACAGTAATATCTCCACATTGCAAGGTGCAATTCTGAAATTTTTTGCTTTTTCCTGCTAATCCTAGCATGATAAAGAAGATTCAAAGAGAGTGAGATGCCAGCTCCTTTCATTCAGTCAGTAGCTTCAAACATTTCTGGTATATGAAAAACATGTTTTTCAATGGCAAAAATCAATGAATATTGTAAATGCACAAACAGTAATATCTCCACATTGCAAGGTGCAATTCTGAAATTTTTTGCTTTTTCCTGCTAATCCTAGCATGATAAAGAAGATTCAAAGAGAGTGAGATGCCAGCTCCTTTCATTCAGTCAGTAGCTTCAAACATTTCTGGACGTTTTTCAATGGCAAAAATCAATGAATATTGTAAATGCACAAACAGTAATATCTCCACATTGCAAGGTGCAATTCTGAAATTTTTTGCTTTTTCCTGCTAATCCTAGCATGATAAAGAAGATTCAAAGAGAGTGAGATGCCAGCTCCTTTCATTCAGTCAGTAGCTTCAAACATTTC
>NW_027371677.1:0-24613 GCF_046119375.1 Phyllobates terribilis
GCTTCAAACATTTCTGGACGTTTTTCAATGGCAAAAATCAATGAATATTGTAAATGCACAAACAGTAATATCTCCACATTGCACGGTGCAATTCTGAAATTTTTAGCTTTTTCCTGTTAATCCTAGCATGATAAAGAAGATTCAAAGAGAGTGAGATGCCAGCTCCTTTCATTCAGTCAGTAGCTTCAAACATTTCTGGACGTTTTTCAATGGCAAAAATCAATGAATATTGTAAATGCACAAACAGTAATATCTCCACATTGCACGGTGCAATTCTGAAATTTTTAGCTTTTTCCTGTTAATCCTAGCATGATAAAGAAGATTCAAAGAGAGTGAGATGCCAGCTCCTTTCATTCAGTCAGTAGCTTCAAACATTTCTGGACGTTTTTCAATGGCAAAAATCAATGAATATTGTAAATGCACAAACAGTAATATCTCCACATTGCACGGTGCAATTCTGAAATTTTTAGCTTTTTCCTGCTAATCCTAGCATGATAAAGAAGATTCAAAGAGAGTGAGATGCCAGCTCCTTTCATTCAGTCAGTAGCTTCAAACATTTCTGGACGTTTTTCAATGGCAAAAATCAATGAATATTGTAAATGCACAAACAGTAATATCTCCACATTGCACGGTGCAATTCTGAAATTTTTAGCTTTTTCCTGCTAATCCTAGCATGATAAAGAAGATTCAAAGAGAGTGAGATGCCAGCTCCTTTCATTCAGTCAGTAGCTTCAAACATTTCTGGTATATGAAAACATGTTTTTCAATGGCAAAAATCAATGAATATTGTAAATGCACAAACAGTAATATCTCCACATTGCACGGTGCAATTCTGAAATTTTTAGCTTTTTCCTGTTAATCCTAGCATGATAAAGAAGATTCAAAGAGAGTGAGATGCCAGCTCCTTTCATTCAGTCAGTAGCTTCAAACATTTCTGGTATATGAAAAACATGTTTTTCAATGGCAAAAATCAATGAATATTGTAAATGCACAAACAGTAATATCTCCACATTGCACGGTGCAATTCTGAAATTTTTAGCTTTTTCCTGTTAATCCTAGCATGATAAAGAAGATTCAAAGAGAGTGAGATGCCAGCTCCTTTCATTCAGTCAGTAGCTTCAAACATTTCTGGACGTTTTTCAATGGCAAAAATCAATGAATATTGTAAATGCACAAACAGTAATATCTCCACATTGCACGGTGCAATTCTGAAATTTTTAGCTTTTTCCTGTTAATCCTAGCATGATAAAGAAGATTCAAAGAGAGTGAGATGCCAGCTCCTTTCATTCAGTCAGTAGCTTCAAACATTTCTGGTATATGAAAAACATGTTTTTCAATGGCAAAAATCAATGAATATTGTAAATGCACAAACAGTAATATCTCCACATTGCACGGTGCAATTCTGAAATTTTTAGCTTTTTCCTGCTAATCCTAGCATGATAAAGAAGATTCAAAGAGAGTGAGATGCCAGCTCCTTTCATTCAGTCAGTAGCTTCAAACATTTCTGGTATATGAAAAACATGTTTTTCAATGGCAAAAATCAATGAATATTGTAAATGCACAAACAGTAATATCTCCACATTGCACGGTGCAATTCTGAAATTTTTTGCTTTTTCCTGCTAATCCTAGCATGATAAAGAAGATTCAAGAGAGTGAGATGCCAGCTCCTTTCATTCAGTCAGTAGCTTCAAACATTTCTGGACGTTTTTCAATGGCAAAAATCAATGAATATTGTAAATGCACAAACAGTAATATCTCCACATTGCACGGTGCAATTCTGAAATTTTTAGCTTTTTCCTGTTAATCCTAGCATGATAAAGAAGATTCAAAGAGAGTGAGATGCCAGCTCCTTTCATTCAGTCAGTAGCTTCAAACATTTCTGGTATATGAAAAACATGTTTTTCAATGGCAAAAATCAATGAATATTGTAAATGCACAAACAGTAATATCTCCACATTGCACGGTGCAATTCTGAAATTTTTAGCTTTTTCCTGCTAATCCTAGCATGATAAAGAAGATTCAAAGAGAGTGAGATGCCAGCTCCTTTCATTCAGTCAGTAGCTTCAAACATTTCTGGACGTTTTTCAATGGCAAAAATCAATGAATATTGTAAATGCACAAACAGTAATATCTCCACATTGCACGGTGCAATTCTGAAATTTTTTGCTTTTTCCTGCTAATCCTAGCATGATAAAGAAGATTCAAAGAGAGTGAGATGCCAGCTCCTTTCATTCAGTCAGTAGCTTCAAACATTTCTGGACGTTTTTCAATGGCAAAAATCAATGAATATTGTAAATGCACAAACAGTAATATCTCCACATTGCACGGTGCAATTCTGAAATTTTTTGCTTTTTCCTGTTAATCCTAGCATGATAAAGAAGATTCAAAGAGAGTGAGATGCCAGCTCCTTTCATTCAGTCAGTAGCTTCAAACATTTCTGGACGTTTTTCAATGGCAAAAATCAATGAATATTGTAAATGCACAAACAGTAATATCTCCACATTGCACGGTGCAATTCTGAAATTTTTAGCTTTTTCCTGTTAATCCTAGCATGATAAAGAAGATTCAAAGAGAGTGAGATGCCAGCTCCTTTCATTCAGTCAGTAGCTTCAAACATTTCTGGACGTTTTTCAATGGCAAAAATCAATGAATATTGTAAATGCACAAACAGTAATATCTCCACATTGCAAGGTGCAATTCTGAAATTTTTTGCTTTTTCCTGCTAATCCTAGCATGATAAAGAAGATTCAAAGAGAGTGAGATGCCAGCTCCTTTCATTCAGTCAGTAGCTTCAAACATTTCTGGACGTTTTTCAATGGCAAAAATCAATGAATATTGTAAATGCACAAACAGTAATATCTCCACATTGCACGGTGCAATTCTGAAATTTTTTGCTTTTTCCTGTTAATCCTAGCATGATAAAGAAGATTCAAAGAGAGTGAGATGCCAGCTCCTTTCATTCAGTCAGTAGCTTCAAACATTTCTGGACGTTTTTCAATGGCAAAAATCAATGAATATTGTAAATGCACAAACAGTAATATCTCCACATTGCACGGTGCAATTCTGAAATTTTTAGCTTTTTCCTGTTAATCCTAGCATGATAAAGAAGATTCAAAGAGAGTGAGATGCCAGCTCCTTTCATTCAGTCAGTAGCTTCAAACATTTCTGGACGTTTTTCAATGGCAAAAATCAATGAATATTGTAAATGCACAAACAGTAATATCTCCACATTGCAAGGTGCAATTCTGAAATTTTTTGCTTTTTCCTGCTAATCCTAGCATGATAAAGAAGATTCAAAGAGAGTGAGATGCCAGCTCCTTTCATTCAGTCAGTAGCTTCAAACATTTCTGGACGTTTTTCAATGGCAAAAATCAATGAATATTGTAAATGCACAAACAGTAATATCTCCACATTGCACGGTGCAATTCTGAAATTTTTAGCTTTTTCCTGTTAATCCTAGCATGATAAAGAAGATTCAAAGAGAGTGAGATGCCAGCTCCTTTCATTCAGTCAGTAGCTTCAAACATTTCTGGACGTTTTTCAATGGCAAAAATCAATGAATATTGTAAATGCACAAACAGTAATATCTCCACATTGCACGGTGCAATTCTGAAATTTTTTGCTTTTTCCTGTTAATCCTAGCATGATAAAGAAGATTCAAAGAGAGTGAGATGCCAGCTCCTTTCATTCAGTCAGTAGCTTCAAACATTTCTGGACGTTTTTCAATGGCAAAAATCAATGAATATTGTAAATGCACAAACAGTAATATCTCCACATTGCAAGGTGCAATTCTGAAATTTTTTGCTTTTTCCTGCTAATCCTAGCATGATAAAGAAGATTCAAAGAGAGTGAGATGCCAGCTCCTTTCATTCAGTCAGTAGCTTCAAACATTTCTGGACGTTTTTCAATGGCAAAAATCAATGAATATTGTAAATGCACAAACAGTAATATCTCCACATTGCACGGTGCAATTCTGAAATTTTTAGCTTTTTCCTGTTAATCCTAGCATGATAAAGAAGATTCAAAGAGAGTGAGATGCCAGCTCCTTTCATTCAGTCAGTAGCTTCAAACATTTCTGGACGTTTTTCAATGGCAAAAATCAATGAATATTGTAAATGCACAAACAGTAATATCTCCACATTGCACGGTGCAATTCTGAAATTTTTAGCTTTTTCCTGTTAATCCTAGCATGATAAAGAAGATTCAAAGAGAGTGAGATGCCAGCTCCTTTCATTCAGTCAGTAGCTTCAAACATTTCTGGACGTTTTTCAATGGCAAAAATCAATGAATATTGTAAATGCACAAACAGTAATATCTCCACATTGCACGGTGCAATTCTGAAATTTTTAGCTTTTTCCTGCTAATCCTAGCATGATAAAGAAGATTCAAAGAGAGTGAGATGCCAGCTCCTTTCATTCAGTCAGTAGCTTCAAACATTTCTGGACGTTTTTCAATGGCAAAAATCAATGAATATTGTAAATGCACAAACAGTAATATCTCCACATTGCACGGTGCAATTCTGAAATTTTTTGCTTTTTCCTGCTAATCCTAGCATGATAAAGAAGATTCAAAGAGAGTGAGATGCCAGCTCCTTTCATTCAGTCAGTAGCTTCAAACATTTCTGGTATATGAAAAACATGTTTTTCAATGGCAAAAATCAATGAATATTGTAAATGCACAAACAGTAATATCTCCACATTGCACGGTGCAATTCTGAAATTTTTAGCTTTTTCCTGTTAATCCTAGCATGATAAAGAAGATTCAAAGAGAGTGAGATGCCAGCTCCTTTCATTCAGTCAGTAGCTTCAAACATTTCTGGTATATGAAAAACATGTTTTTCAATGGCAAAAATCAATGAATATTGTAAATGCACAAACAGTAATATCTCCACATTGCACGGTGCAATTCTGAAATTTTTAGCTTTTTCCTGTTAATCCTAGCATGATAAAGAAGATTCAAAGAGAGTGAGATGCCAGCTCCTTTCATTCAGTCAGTAGCTTCAAACATTTCTGGACGTTTTTCAATGGCAAAAATCAATGAATATTGTAAATGCACAAACAGTAATATCTCCACATTGCACGGTGCAATTCTGAAATTTTTAGCTTTTTCCTGTTAATCCTAGCATGATAAAGAAGATTCAAAGAGAGTGAGATGCCAGCTCCTTTCATTCAGTCAGTAGCTTCAAACATTTCTGGTATATGAAAAACATGTTTTTCAATGGCAAAAATCAATGAATATTGTAAATGCACAAACAGTAATATCTCCACATTGCACGGTGCAATTCTGAAATTTTTAGCTTTTTCCTGCTAATCCTAGCATGATAAAGAAGATTCAAAGAGAGTGAGATGCCAGCTCCTTTCATTCAGTCAGTAGCTTCAAACATTTCTGGTATATGAAAAACATGTTTTTCAATGGCAAAAATCAATGAATATTGTAAATGCACAAACAGTAATATCTCCACATTGCACGGTGCAATTCTGAAATTTTTTGCTTTTTCCTGCTAATCCTAGCATGATAAAGAAGATTCAGAGAGTGAGATGCCAGCTCCTTTCATTCAGTCAGTAGCTTCAAACATTTCTGGACGTTTTTCAATGGCAAAAATCAATGAATATTGTAAATGCACAAACAGTAATATCTCCACATTGCACGGTGCAATTCTGAAATTTTTAGCTTTTTCCTGTTAATCCTAGCATGATAAAGAAGATTCAAAGAGAGTGAGATGCCAGCTCCTTTCATTCAGTCAGTAGCTTCAAACATTTCTGGTATATGAAAAACATGTTTTTCAATGGCAAAAATCAATGAATATTGTAAATGCACAAACAGTAATATCTCCACATTGCACGGTGCAATTCTGAAATTTTTAGCTTTTTCCTGCTAATCCTAGCATGATAAAGAAGATTCAAAGAGAGTGAGATGCCAGCTCCTTTCATTCAGTCAGTAGCTTCAAACATTTCTGGACGTTTTTCAATGGCAAAAATCAATGAATATTGTAAATGCACAAACAGTAATATCTCCACATTGCACGGTGCAATTCTGAAATTTTTTGCTTTTTCCTGCTAATCCTAGCATGATAAAGAAGATTCAAAGAGAGTGAGATGCCAGCTCCTTTCATTCAGTCAGTAGCTTCAAACATTTCTGGACGTTTTTCAATGGCAAAAATCAATGAATATTGTAAATGCACAAACAGTAATATCTCCACATTGCACGGTGCAATTCTGAAATTTTTTGCTTTTTCCTGTTAATCCTAGCATGATAAAGAAGATTCAAAGAGAGTGAGATGCCAGCTCCTTTCATTCAGTCAGTAGCTTCAAACATTTCTGGTATATGAAAAACATGTTTTTCAATGGCAAAAATCAATGAATATTGTAAATGCACAAACAGTAATATCTCCACATTGCACGGTGCAATTCTGAAATTTTTAGCTTTTTCCTGTTAATCCTAGCATGATAAAGAAGATTCAAAGAGAGTGAGATGCCAGCTCCTTTCATTCAGTCAGTAGCTTCAAACATTTCTGGTATATGAAAAACATGTTTTTCAATGGCAAAAATCAATGAATATTGTAAATGCACAAACAGTAATATCTCCACATTGCACGGTGCAATTCTGAAATTTTTAGCTTTTTCCTGTTAATCCTAGCATGATAAAGAAGATTCAAAGAGAGTGAGATGCCAGCTCCTTTCATTCAGTCAGTAGCTTCAAACATTTCTGGACGTTTTTCAATGGCAAAAATCAATGAATATTGTAAATGCACAAACAGTAATATCTCCACATTGCACGGTGCAATTCTGAAATTTTTTGCTTTTTCCTGCTAATCCTAGCATGATAAAGAAGATTCAAAGAGAGTGAGATGCCAGCTCCTTTCATTCAGTCAGTAGCTTCAAACATTTCTGGACGTTTTTCAAAGGCAAAAATCAATGAATATTGTAAATGCACAAACAGTAATATCTCCACATTGCACGGTGCAATTCTGAAATTTTTTGCTTTTTCCTGCTAATCCTAGCATGATAAAGAAGATTCAAAGAGAGTGAGATGCCAGCTCCTTTCATTCAGTCAGTAGCTTCAAACATTTCTGGACGTTTTTCAATGGCAAAAATCAATGAATATTGTAAATGCACAAACAGTAATATCTCCACATTGCACGGTGCAATTCTGAAATTTTTAGCTTTTTCCTGCTAATCCTAGCATGATAAAGAAGATTCAAAGAGAGTGAGATGCCAGCTCCTTTCATTCAGTCAGTAGCTTCAAACATTTCTGGACGTTTTTCAATGGCAAAAATCAATGAATATTGTAAATGCACAAACAGTAATATCTCCACATTGCACGGTGCAATTCTGAAATTTTTTGCTTTTTCCTGCTAATCCTAGCATGATAAAGAAGATTCAAAGAGAGTGAGATGCCAGCTCCTTTCATTCAGTCAGTAGCTTCAAACATTTCTGGTATATGAAAAACATGTTTTTCAATGGCAAAAATCAATGAATATTGTAAATGCACAAACAGTAATATCTCCACATTGCACGGTGCAATTCTGAAATTTTTAGCTTTTTCCTGTTAATCCTAGCATGATAAAGAAGATTCAAAGAGAGTGAGATGCCAGCTCCTTTCATTCAGTCAGTAGCTTCAAACATTTCTGGTATATGAAAAACATGTTTTTCAATGGCAAAAATCAATGAATATTGTAAATGCACAAACAGTAATATCTCCACATTGCACGGTGCAATTCTGAAATTTTTAGCTTTTTCCTGTTAATCCTAGCATGATAAAGAAGATTCAAAGAGAGTGAGATGCCAGCTCCTTTCATTCAGTCAGTAGCTTCAAACATTTCTGGACGTTTTTCAATGGCAAAAATCAATGAATATTGTAAATGCACAAACAGTAATATCTCCACATTGCACGGTGCAATTCTGAAATTTTTAGCTTTTTCCTGTTAATCCTAGCATGATAAAGAAGATTCAAAGAGAGTGAGATGCCAGCTCCTTTCATTCAGTCAGTAGCTTCAAACATTTCTGGTATATGAAAAACATGTTTTTCAATGGCAAAAAACAATGAATATTGTAAATGCACAAACAGTAATATCTCCACATTGCACGGTGCAATTCTGAAATTTTTAGCTTTTTCCTGCTAATCCTAGCATGATAAAGAAGATTCAAAGAGAGTGAGATGCCAGCTCCTTTCATTCAGTCAGTAGCTTCAAACATTTCTGGTATATGAAAAACATGTTTTTCAATGGCAAAAATCAATGAATATTGTAAATGCACAAACAGTAATATCTCCACATTGCACGGTGCAATTCTGAAATTTTTTGCTTTTTCCTGCTAATCCTAGCATGATAAAGAAGATTCAAAGAGAGTGAGATGCCAGCTCCTTTCATTCAGTCAGTAGCTTCAAACATTTCTGGACGTTTTTCAATGGCAAAAATCAATGAATATTGTAAATGCACAAACAGTAATATCTCCACATTGCACGGTGCAATTCTGAAATTTTTAGCTTTTTCCTGTTAATCCTAGCATGATAAAGAAGATTCAAAGAGAGTGAGATGCCAGCTCCTTTCATTCAGTCAGTAGCTTCAAACATTTCTGGTATATGAAAAACATGTTTTTCAATGGCAAAAATCAATGAATATTGTAAATGCACAAACAGTAATATCTCCACATTGCACGGTGCAATTCTGAAATTTTTAGCTTTTTCCTGCTAATCCTAGCATGATAAAGAAGATTCAAAGAGAGTGAGATGCCAGCTCCTTTCATTCAGTCAGTAGCTTCAAACATTTCTGGACGTTTTTCAATGGCAAAAATCAATGAATATTGTAAATGCACAAACAGTAATATCTCCACATTGCACGGTGCAATTCTGAAATTTTTTGCTTTTTCCTGCTAATCCTAGCATGATAAAGAAGATTCAAAGAGAGTGAGATGCCAGCTCCTTTCATTCAGTCAGTAGCTTCAAACATTTCTGGACGTTTTTCAATGGCAAAAATCAATGAATATTGTAAATGCACAAACAGTAATATCTCCACATTGCACGGTGCAATTCTGAAATTTTTTGCTTTTTCCTGTTAATCCTAGCATGATAAAGAAGATTCAAAGAGAGTGAGATGCCAGCTCCTTTCATTCAGTCAGTAGCTTCAAACATTTCTGGTATATGAAAAACATGTTTTTCAATGGCAAAAATCAATGAATATTGTAAATGCACAAACAGTAATATCTCCACATTGCACGGTGCAATTCTGAAATTTTTAGCTTTTTCCTGTTAATCCTAGCATGATAAAGAAGATTCAAAGAGAGTGAGATGCCAGCTCCTTTCATTCAGTCAGTAGCTTCAAACATTTCTGGACGTTTTTCAATGGCAAAAATCAATGAATATTGTAAATGCACAAACAGTAATATCTCCACATTGCACGGTGCAATTCTGAAATTTTTTGCTTTTTCCTGTTAATCCTAGCATGATAAAGAAGATTCAAAGAGAGTGAGATGCCAGCTCCTTTCATTCAGTCAGTAGCTTCAAACATTTCTGGACGTTTTTCAATGGCAAAAATCAATGAATATTGTAAATGCACAAACAGTAATATCTCCACATTGCAAGGTGCAATTCTGAAATTTTTTGCTTTTTCCTGCTAATCCTAGCATGATAAAGAAGATTCAAAGAGAGTGAGATGCCAGCTCCTTTCATTCAGTCAGTAGCTTCAAACATTTCTGGACGTTTTTCAATGGCAAAAATCAATGAATATTGTAAATGCACAAACAGTAATATCTCCACATTGCACGGTGCAATTCTGAAATTTTTAGCTTTTTCCTGTTAATCCTAGCATGATAAAGAAGATTCAAAGAGAGTGAGATGCCAGCTCCTTTCATTCAGTCAGTAGCTTCAAACATTTCTGGACGTTTTTCAATGGCAAAAATCAATGAATATTGTAAATGCACAAACAGTAATATCTCCACATTGCACGGTGCAATTCTGAAATTTTTAGCTTTTTCCTGTTAATCCTAGCATGATAAAGAAGATTCAAAGAGAGTGAGATGCCAGCTCCTTTCATTCAGTCAGTAGCTTCAAACATTTCTGGACGTTTTTCAATGGCAAAAATCAATGAATATTGTAAATGCACAAACAGTAATATCTCCACATTGCACGGTGCAATTCTGAAATTTTTAGCTTTTTCCTGCTAATCCTAGCATGATAAAGAAGATTCAAAGAGAGTGAGATGCCAGCTCCTTTCATTCAGTCAGTAGCTTCAAACATTTCTGGACGTTTTTCAATGGCAAAAATCAATGAATATTGTAAATGCACAAACAGTAATATCTCCACATTGCACGGTGCAATTCTGAAATTTTTTGCTTTTTCCTGCTAATCCTAGCATGATAAAGAAGATTCAAAGAGAGTGAGATGCCAGCTCCTTTCATTCAGTCAGTAGCTTCAAACATTTCTGGTATATGAAAAACATGTTTTTCAATGGCAAAAATCAATGAATATTGTAAATGCACAAACAGTAATATCTCCACATTGCACGGTGCAATTCTGAAATTTTTAGCTTTTTCCTGTTAATCCTAGCATGATAAAGAAGATTCAAAGAGAGTGAGATGCCAGCTCCTTTCATTCAGTCAGTAGCTTCAAACATTTCTGGTATATGAAAAACATGTTTTTCAATGGCAAAAATCAATGAATATTGTAAATGCACAAACAGTAATATCTCCACATTGCACGGTGCAATTCTGTAATTTTTTGCTTTTTCCTGCTAATCCTAGCATGATAAAGAAGATTCAGAGAGTGAGATGCCAGCTCCTTTCATTCAGTCAGTAGCTTCAAACATTTCTGGACGTTTTTCAATGGCAAAAATCAATGAATATTGTAAATGCACAAACAGTAATATCTCCACATTGCACGGTGCAATTCTGAAATTTTTAGCTTTTTCCTGTTAATCCTAGCATGATAAAGAAGATTCAAAGAGAGTGAGATGCCAGCTCCTTTCATTCAGTCAGTAGCTTCAAACATTTCTGGTATATGAAAAACATGTTTTTCAATGGCAAAAATCAATGAATATTGTAAATGCACAAACAGTAATATCTCCACATTGCACGGTGCAATTCTGAAATTTTTAGCTTTTTCCTGCTAATCCTAGCATGATAAAGAAGATTCAAAGAGAGTGAGATGCCAGCTCCTTTCATTCAGTCAGTAGCTTCAAACATTTCTGGACGTTTTTCAATGGCAAAAATCAATGAATATTGTAAATGCACAAACAGTAATATCTCCACATTGCACGGTGCAATTCTGAAATTTTTTGCTTTTTCCTGCTAATCCTAGCATGATAAAGAAGATTCAAAGAGAGTGAGATGCCAGCTCCTTTCATTCAGTCAGTAGCTTCAAACATTTCTGGACGTTTTTCAATGGCAAAAATCAATGAATATTGTAAATGCACAAACAGTAATATCTCCACATTGCACGGTGCAATTCTGAAATTTTTTGCTTTTTCCTGTTAATCCTAGCATGATAAAGAAGATTCAAAGAGAGTGAGATGCCAGCTCCTTTCATTCAGTCAGTAGCTTCAAACATTTCTGGTATATGAAAAACATGTTTTTCAATGGCAAAAATCAATGAATATTGTAAATGCACAAACAGTAATATCTCCACATTGCACGGTGCAATTCTGAAATTTTTAGCTTTTTCCTGTTAATCCTAGCATGATAAAGAAGATTCAAAGAGAGTGAGATGCCAGCTCCTTTCATTCAGTCAGTAGCTTCAAACATTTCTGGTATATGAAAAACATGTTTTTCAATGGCAAAAATCAATGAATATTGTAAATGCACAAACAGTAATATCTCCACATTGCACGGTGCAATTCTGAAATTTTTAGCTTTTTCCTGTTAATCCTAGCATGATAAAGAAGATTCAAAGAGAGTGAGATGCCAGCTCCTTTCATTCAGTCAGTAGCTTCAAACATTTCTGGACGTTTTTCAATGGCAAAAATCAATGAATATTGTAAATGCACAAACAGTAATATCTCCACATTGCACGGTGCAATTCTGAAATTTTTTGCTTTTTCCTGCTAATCCTAGCATGATAAAGAAGATTCAAAGAGAGTGAGATGCCAGCTCCTTTCATTCAGTCAGTAGCTTCAAACATTTCTGGACGTTTTTCAATGGCAAAAATCAATGAATATTGTAAATGCACAAACAGTAATATCTCCACATTGCACGGTGCAATTCTGAAATTTTTTGCTTTTTCCTGCTAATCCTAGCATGATAAAGAAGATTCAAAGAGAGTGAGATGCCAGCTCCTTTCATTCAGTCAGTAGCTTCAAACATTTCTGGACGTTTTTCAATGGCAAAAATCAATGAATATTGTAAATGCACAAACAGTAATATCTCCACATTGCACGGTGCAATTCTGAAATTTTTTGCTTTTTCCTGTTAATCCTAGCATGATAAAGAAGATTCAAAGAGAGTGAGATGCCAGCTCCTTTCATTCAGTCAGTAGCTTCAAACATTTCTGGTATATGAAAAACATGTTTTTCAATGGCAAAAATCAATGAATATTGTAAATGCACAAACAGTAATATCTCCACATTGCACGGTGCAATTCTGAAATTTTTAGCTTTTTCCTGTTAATCCTAGCATGATAAAGAAGATTCAAAGAGAGTGAGATGCCAGCTCCTTTCATTCAGTCAGTAGCTTCAAACATTTCTGGTATATGAAAAACATGTTTTTCAATGGCAAAAATCAATGAATATTGTAAATGCACAAACAGTAATATCTCCACATTGCACGGTGCAATTCTGAAATTTTTAGCTTTTTCCTGTTAATCCTAGCATGATAAAGAAGATTCAAAGAGAGTGAGATGCCAGCTCCTTTCATTCAGTCAGTAGCTTCAAACATTTCTGGACGTTTTTCAATGGCAAAAATCAATGAATATTGTAAATGCACAAACAGTAATATCTCCACATTGCACGGTGCAATTCTGAAATTTTTAGCTTTTTCCTGTTAATCCTAGCATGATAAAGAAGATTCAAAGAGAGTGAGATGCCAGCTCCTTTCATTCAGTCAGTAGCTTCAAACATTTCTGGTATATGAAAAACATGTTTTTCAATGGCAAAAATCAATGAATATTGTAAATGCACAAACAGTAATATCTCCACATTGCACGGTGCAATTCTGAAATTTTTAGCTTTTTCCTGCTAATCCTAGCATGATAAAGAAGATTCAAAGAGAGTGAGATGCCAGCTCCTTTCATTCAGTCAGTAGCTTCAAACATTTCTGGTATATGAAAAACATGTTTTTCAATGGCAAAAATCAATGAATATTGTAAATGCACAAACAGTAATATCTCCACATTGCACGGTGCAATTCTGAAATTTTTTGCTTTTTCCTGCTAATCCTAGCATGATAAAGAAGATTCAGAGAGTGAGATGCCAGCTCCTTTCATTCAGTCAGTAGCTTCAAACATTTCTGGACGTTTTTCAATGGCAAAAATCAATGAATATTGTAAATGCACAAACAGTAATATCTCCACATTGCACGGTGCAATTCTGAAATTTTTAGCTTTTTCCTGTTAATCCTAGCATGATAAAGAAGATTCAAAGAGAGTGAGATGCCAGCTCCTTTCATTCAGTCAGTAGCTTCAAACATTTCTGGTATATGAAAAACATGTTTTTCAATGGCAAAAATCAATGAATATTGTAAATGCACAAACAGTAATATCTCCACATTGCACGGTGCAATTCTGAAATTTTTAGCTTTTTCCTGCTAATCCTAGCATGATAAAGAAGATTCAAAGAGAGTGAGATGCCAGCTCCTTTCATTCAGTCAGTAGCTTCAAACATTTCTGGACGTTTTTCAATGGCAAAAATCAATGAATATTGTAAATGCACAAACAGTAATATCTCCACATTGCACGGTGCAATTCTGAAATTTTTTGCTTTTTCCTGCTAATCCTAGCATGATAAAGAAGATTCAAAGAGAGTGAGATGCCAGCTCCTTTCATTCAGTCAGTAGCTTCAAACATTTCTGGACGTTTTTCAATGGCAAAAATCAATGAATATTGTAAATGCACAAACAGTAATATCTCCACATTGCACGGTGCAATTCTGAAATTTTTTGCTTTTTCCTGTTAATCCTAGCATGATAAAGAAGATTCAAAGAGAGTGAGATGCCAGCTCCTTTCATTCAGTCAGTAGCTTCAAACATTTCTGGTATATGAAAAACATGTTTTTCAATGGCAAAAATCAATGAATATTGTAAATGCACAAACAGTAATATCTCCACATTGCACGGTGCAATTCTGAAATTTTTAGCTTTTTCCTGTTAATCCTAGCATGATAAAGAAGATTCAAAGAGAGTGAGATGCCAGCTCCTTTCATTCAGTCAGTAGCTTCAAACATTTCTGGTATATGAAAAACATGTTTTTCAATGGCAAAAATCAATGAATATTGTAAATGCACAAACAGTAATATCTCCACATTGCACGGTGCAATTCTGAAATTTTTAGCTTTTTCCTGTTAATCCTAGCATGATAAAGAAGATTCAAAGAGAGTGAGATGCCAGCTCCTTTCATTCAGTCAGTAGCTTCAAACATTTCTGGACGTTTTTCAATGGCAAAAATCAATGAATATTGTAAATGCACAAACAGTAATATCTCCACATTGCACGGTGCAATTCTGAAATTTTTTGCTTTTTCCTGCTAATCCTAGCATGATAAAGAAGATTCAAAGAGAGTGAGATGCCAGCTCCTTTCATTCAGTCAGTAGCTTCAAACATTTCTGGACGTTTTTCAATGGCAAAAATCAATGAATATTGTAAATGCACAAACAGTAATATCTCCACATTGCACGGTGCAATTCTGAAATTTTTTGCTTTTTCCTGTTAATCCTAGCATGATAAAGAAGATTCAAAGAGAGTGAGATGCCAGCTCCTTTCATTCAGTCAGTAGCTTCAAACATTTCTGGACGTTTTTCAATGGCAAAAATCAATGAATATTGTAAATGCACAAACAGTAATATCTCCACATTGCACGGTGCAATTCTGAAATTTTTAGCTTTTTCCTGTTAATCCTAGCATGATAAAGAAGATTCAAAGAGAGTGAGATGCCAGCTCCTTTCATTCAGTCAGTAGCTTCAAACATTTCTGGACGTTTTTCAATGGCAAAAATCAATGAATATTGTAAATGCACAAACAGTAATATCTCCACATTGCACGGTGCAATTCTGAAATTTTTAGCTTTTTCCTGTTAATCCTAGCATGATAAAGAAGATTCAAAGAGAGTGAGATGCCAGCTCCTTTCATTCAGTCAGTAGCTTCAAACATTTCTGGTATATGAAAAACATGTTTTTCAATGGCAAAAATCAATGAATATTGTAAATGCACAAACAGTAATATCTCCACATTGCACGGTGCAATTCTGAAATTTTTAGCTTTTTCCTGTTAATCCTAGCATGATAAAGAAGATTCAAAGAGAGTGAGATGCCAGCTCCTTTCATTCAGTCAGTAGCTTCAAACATTTCTGGTATATGAAAAACATGTTTTTCAATGGCAAAAATCAATGAATATTGTAAATGCACAAACAGTAATATCTCCACATTGCACGGTGCAATTCTGAAATTTTTAGCTTTTTCCTGCTAATCCTAGCATGATAAAGAAGATTCAAAGAGAGTGAGATGCCAGCTCCTTTCATTCAGTCAGTAGCTTCAAACATTTCTGGACGTTTTTCAATGGCAAAAATCAATGAATATTGTAAATGCACAAACAGTAATATCTCCACATTGCACGGTGCAATTCTGAAATTTTTAGCTTTTTCCTGTTAATCCTAGCATGATAAAGAAGATTCAAAGAGAGTGAGATGCCAGCTCCTTTCATTCAGTCAGTAGCTTCAAACATTTCTGGACGTTTTTCAATGGCAAAAATCAATGAATATTGTAAATGCACAAACAGTAATATCTCCACATTGCACGGTGCAATTCTGAAATTTTTAGCTTTTTCCTGTTAATCCTAGCATGATAAAGAAGATTCAAAGAGAGTGAGATGCCAGCTCCTTTCATTCAGTCAGTAGCTTCAAACATTTCTGGTATATGAAAAACATGTTTTTCAATGGCAAAAATCAATGAATATTGTAAATGCACAAACAGTAATATCTCCACATTGCACGGTGCAATTCTGAAATTTTTAGCTTTTTCCTGTTAATCCTAGCATGATAAAGAAGATTCAAAGAGAGTGAGATGCCAGCTCCTTTCATTCAGTCAGTAGCTTCAAACATTTCTGGTATATGAAAAACATGTTTTTCAATGGCAAAAATCAATGAATATTGTAAATGCACAAACAGTAATATCTCCACATTGCACGGTGCAATTCTGAAATTTTTAGCTTTTTCCTGTTAATCCTAGCATGATAAAGAAGATTCAAAGAGAGTGAGATGCCAGCTCCTTTCATTCAGTCAGTAGCTTCAAACATTTCTGGTATATGAAAAACATGTTTTTCAATGGCAAAAATCAATGAATATTGTAAATGCACAAACAGTAATATCTCCACATTGCACGGTGCAATTCTGAAATTTTTAGCTTTTTCCTGCTAATCCTAGCATGATAAAGAAGATTCAAAGAGAGTGAGATGCCAGCTCCTTTCATTCAGTCAGTAGCTTCAAACATTTCTGGTATATGAAAAACATGTTTTTCAATGGCAAAAATCAATGAATATTGTAAATGCACAAACAGTAATATCTCCACATTGCACGGTGCAATTCTGAAATTTTTTGCTTTTTCCTGCTAATCCTAGCATGATAAAGAAGATTCAAAGAGAGTGAGATGCCAGCTCCTTTCATTCAGTCAGTAGCTTCAAACATTTCTGGACGTTTTTCAATGGCAAAAATCAATGAATATTGTAAATGCACAAACAGTAATATCTCCACATTGCACGGTGCAATTCTGAAATTTTTAGCTTTTTCCTGCTAATCCTAGCATGATAAAGAAGATTCAAAGAGAGTGAGATGCCAGCTCCTTTCATTCAGTCAGTAGCTTCAAACATTTCTGGACGTTTTTCAATGGCAAAAATCAATGAATATTGTAAATGCACAAACAGTAATATCTCCACATTGCACGGTGCAATTCTGAAATTTTTTGCTTTTTCCTGCTAATCCTAGCATGATAAAGAAGATTCAAAGAGAGTGAGATGCCAGCTCCTTTCATTCAGTCAGTAGCTTCAAACATTTCTGGACGTTTTTCAATGGCAAAAATCAATGAATATTGTAAATGCACAAACAGTAATATCTCCACATTGCACGGTGCAATTCTGAAATTTTTTGCTTTTTCCTGTTAATCCTAGCATGATAAAGAAGATTCAAAGAGAGTGAGATGCCAGCTCCTTTCATTCAGTCAGTAGCTTCAAACATTTCTGGTATATGAAAAACATGTTTTTCAATGGCAAAAATCAATGAATATTGTAAATGCACAAACAGTAATATCTCCACATTGCACGGTGCAATTCTGAAATTTTTAGCTTTTTCCTGTTAATCCTAGCATGATAAAGAAGATTCAAAGAGAGTGAGATGCCAGCTCCTTTCATTCAGTCAGTAGCTTCAAACATTTCTGGTATATGAAAAACATGTTTTTCAATGGCAAAAATCAATGAATATTGTAAATGCACAAACAGTAATATCTCCACATTCCACGGTGAAATTCTGAAATTTTTAGCTTTTTCCTGTTAATCCTAGCATGATAAAGAAGATTCAAAGAGAGTGAGATGCCAGCTCCTTTCATTCAGTCAGTAGCTTCAAACATTTCTGGACGTTTTTCAATGGCAAAAATCAATGAATATTGTAAATGCACAAACAGTAATATCTCCACATTGCACGGTGCAATTCTGAAATTTTTTGCTTTTTCCTGCTAATCCTAGCATGATAAAGAAGATTCAAAGAGAGTGAGATGCCAGCTCCTTTCATTCAGTCAGTAGCTTCAAACATTTCTGGACGTTTTTCAATGGCAAAAATCAATGAATATTGTAAATGCACAAACAGTAATATCTCCACATTGCACGGTGCAATTCTGAAATTTTTTGCTTTTTCCTGTTAATCCTAGCATGATAAAGAAGATTCAAAGAGAGTGAGATGCCAGCTCCTTTCATTCAGTCAGTAGCTTCAAACATTTCTGGACGTTTTTCAATGGCAAAAATCAATGAATATTGTAAATGCACAAACAGTAATATCTCCACATTGCACGGTGCAATTCTGAAATTTTTTGCTTTTTCCTGTTAATCCTAGCATGATAAAGAAGATTCAAAGAGAGTGAGATGCCAGCTCCTTTCATTCAGTCAGTAGCTTCAAACATTTCTGGACGTTTTTCAATGGCAAAAATCAATGAATATTGTAAATGCACAAACAGTAATATCTCCACATTGCACGGTGCAATTCTGAAATTTTTAGCTTTTTCCTGTTAATCCTAGCATGATAAAGAAGATTCAAAGAGAGTGAGATGCCAGCTCCTTTCATTCAGTCAGTAGCTTCAAACATTTCTGGTATATGAAAAACATGTTTTTCAATGGCAAAAATCAATGAATATTGTAAATGCACAAACAGTAATATCTCCACATTGCACGGTGCAATTCTGAAATTTTTAGCTTTTTCCTGTTAATCCTAGCATGATAAAGAAGATTCAAAGAGAGTGAGATGCCAGCTCCTTTCATTCAGTCAGTAGCTTCAAACATTTCTGGTATATGAAAAACATGTTTTTCAATGGCAAAAATCAATGAATATTGTAAATGCACAAACAGTAATATCTCCACATTGCACGGTGCAATTCTGAAATTTTTAGCTTTTTCCTGCTAATCCTAGCATGATAAAGAAGATTCAAAGAGAGTGAGATGCCAGCTCCTTTCATTCAGTCAGTAGCTTCAAACATTTCTGGACGTTTTTCAATGGCAAAAATCAATGAATATTGTAAATGCACAAACAGTAATATCTCCACATTGCACGGTGCAATTCTGAAATTTTTAGCTTTTTCCTGTTAATCCTAGCATGATAAAGAAGATTCAAAGAGAGTGAGATGCCAGCTCCTTTCATTCAGTCAGTAGCTTCAAACATTTCTGGATGTTTTTCAATGGCAAAAATCAATGAATATTGTAAATGCACAAACAGTAATATCTCCACATTGCACGGTGCAATTCTGAAATTTTTAGCTTTTTCCTGTTAATCCTAGCATGATAAAGAAGATTCAAAGAGAGTGAGATGCCAGCTCCTTTCATTCAGTCAGTAGCTTCAAACATTTCTGGTATATGAAAAACATGTTTTTCAATGGCAAAAATCAATGAATATTGTAAATGCACAAACAGTAATATCTCCACATTGCACGGTGCAATTCTGAAATTTTTAGCTTTTTCCTGTTAATCCTAGCATGATAAAGAAGATTCAAAGAGAGTGAGATGCCAGCTCCTTTCATTCAGTCAGTAGCTTCAAACATTTCTGGTATATGAAAAACATGTTTTTCAATGGCAAAAATCAATGAATATTGTAAATGCACAAACAGTAATATCTCCACATTGCACGGTGCAATTCTGAAATTTTTAGCTTTTTCCTGTTAATCCTAGCATGATAAAGAAGATTCAAAGAGAGTGAGATGCCAGCTCCTTTCATTCAGTCAGTAGCTTCAAACATTTCTGGTATATGAAAAACATGTTTTTCAATGGCAAAAATCAATGAATATTGTAAATGCACAAACAGTAATATCTCCACATTGCACGGTGCAATTCTGAAATTTTTAGCTTTTTCCTGCTAATCCTAGCATGATAAAGAAGATTCAAAGAGAGTGAGATGCCAGCTCCTTTCATTCAGTCAGTAGCTTCAAACATTTCTGGTATATGAAAAACATGTTTTTCAATGGCAAAAATCAATGAATATTGTAAATGCACAAACAGTAATATCTCCACATTGCACGGTGCAATTCTGAAATTTTTTGCTTTTTCCTGCTAATCCTAGCATGATAAAGAAGATTCAAAGAGAGTGAGATGCCAGCTCCTTTCATTCAGTCAGTAGCTTCAAACATTTCTGGACGTTTTTCAATGGCAAAAATCAATGAATATTGTAAATGCACAAACAGTAATATCTCCACATTGCACGGTGCAATTCTGAAATTTTTAGCTTTTTCCTGTTAATCCTAGCATGATAAAGAAGATTCAAAGAGAGTGAGATGCCAGCTCCTTTCATTCAGTCAGTAGCTTCAAACATTTCTGGTATATGAAAAACATGTTTTTCAATGGCAAAAATCAATGAATATTGTAAATGCACAAACAGTAATATCTCCACATTGCACGGTGCAATTCTGAAATTTTTAGCTTTTTCCTGCTAATCCTAGCATGATAAAGAAGATTCAAAGAGAGTGAGATGCCAGCTCCTTTCATTCAGTCAGTAGCTTCAAACATTTCTGGTATATGAAAAACATGTTTTTCAATGGCAAAAATCAATGAATATTGTAAATGCACAAACAGTAATATCTCCACATTGCACGGTGCAATTCTGAAATTTTTAGCTTTTTCCTGTTAATCCTAGCATGATAAAGAAGATTCAAAGAGAGTGAGATGCCAGCTCCTTTCATTCAGTCAGTAGCTTCAAACATTTCTGGTATATGAAAAACATGTTTTTCAATGGCAAAAATCAATGAATATTGTAAATGCACAAACAGTAATATCTCCACATTGCACGGTGCAATTCTGAAATTTTTAGCTTTTTCCTGTTAATCCTAGCATGATAAAGAAGATTCAAAGAGAGTGAGATGCCAGCTCCTTTCATTCAGTCAGTAGCTTCAAACATTTCTGGTATATGAAAAACATGTTTTTCAATGGCAAAAATCAATGAATATTGTAAATGCACAAACAGTAATATCTCCACATTGCACGGTGCAATTCTGAAATTTTTAGCTTTTTCCTGCTAATCCTAGCATGATAAAGAAGATTCAAAGAGAGTGAGATGCCAGCTCCTTTCATTCAGTCAGTAGCTTCAAACATTTCTGGTATATGAAAAACATGTTTTTCAATGGCAAAAATCAATGAATATTGTAAATGCACAAACAGTAATATCTCCACATTGCACGGTGCAATTCTGAAATTTTTTGCTTTTTCCTGCTAATCCTAGCATGATAAAGAAGATTCAAAGAGAGTGAGATGCCAGCTCCTTTCATTCAGTCAGTAGCTTCAAACATTTCTGGACGTTTTTCAATGGCAAAAATCAATGAATATTGTAAATGCACAAACAGTAATATCTCCACATTGCACGGTGCAATTCTGAAATTTTTAGCTTTTTCCTGTTAATCCTAGCATGATAAAGAAGATTCAAAGAGAGTGAGATGCCAGCTCCTTTCATTCAGTCAGTAGCTTCAAACATTTCTGGTATATGAAAAACATGTTTTTCAATGGCAAAAATCAATGAATATTGTAAATGCACAAACAGTAATATCTCCACATTGCACGGTGCAATTCTGAAATTTTTAGCTTTTTCCTGTTAATCCTAGCATGATAAAGAAGATTCAAAGAGAGTGAGATGCCAGCTCCTTTCATTCAGTCAGTAGCTTCAAACATTTCTGGTATATGAAAAACATGTTTTTCAATGGCAAAAATCAATGAATATTGTAAATGCACAAACAGTAATATCTCCACATTGCACGGTGCAATTCTGAAATTTTTAGCTTTTTCCTGTTAATCCTAGCATGATAAAGAAGATTCAAAGAGAGTGAGATGCCAGCTCCTTTCATTCAGTCAGTAGCTTCAAACATTTCTGGTATATGAAAAACATGTTTTTCAATGGCAAAAATCAATGAATATTGTAAATGCACAAACAGTAATATCTCCACATTGCACGGTGCAATTCTGAAATTTTTAGCTTTTTCCTGTTAATCCTAGCATGATAAAGAAGATTCAAAGAGAGTGAGATGCCAGCTCCTTTCATTCAGTCAGTAGCTTCAAACATTTCTGGTATATGAAAAACATGTTTTTCAATGGCAAAAATCAATGAATATTGTAAATGCACAAACAGTAATATCTCCACATTGCACGGTGCAATTCTGAAATTTTTAGCTTTTTCCTGTTAATCCTAGCATGATAAAGAAGATTCAAAGAGAGTGAGATGCCAGCTCCTTTCATTCAGTCAGTAGCTTCAAACATTTCTGGTATATGAAAAACGTTTTTCAATGGCAAAAATCAATGAATATTGTAAATGCACAAACAGTAATATCTCCACATTGCACGGTGCAATTCTGAAATTTTTAGCTTTTTCCTGTTAATCCTAGCATGATAAAGAAGATTCAAAGAGAGTGAGATGCCAGCTCCTTTCATTCAGTCAGTAGCTTCAAACATTTCTGGTATATGAAAAACATGTTTTTCAATGGCAAAAATCAATGAATATTGTAAATGCACAAACAGTAATATCTCCACATTGCACGGTGCAATTCTGAAATTTTTAGCTTTTTCCTGTTAATCCTAGCATGATAAAGAAGATTCAAAGAGAGTGAGATGCCAGCTCCTTTCATTCAGTCAGTAGCTTCAAACATTTCTGGTATATGAAAAACATGTTTTTCAATGGCAAAAATCAATGAATATTGTAAATGCACAAACAGTAATATCTCCACATTGCACGGTGCAATTCTGAAATTTTTAGCTTTTTCCTGTTAATCCTAGCATGATAAAGAAGATTCAAAGAGAGTGAGATGCCAGCTCCTTTCATTCAGTCAGTAGCTTCAAACATTTCTGGTATATGAAAAACATGTTTTTCAATGGCAAAAATCAATGAATATTGTAAATGCACAAACAGTAATATCTCCACATTGCACGGTGCAATTCTGAAATTTTTAGCTTTTTCCTGTTAATCCTAGCATGATAAAGAAGATTCAAAGAGAGTGAGATGCCAGCTCCTTTCATTCAGTCAGTAGCTTCAAACATTTCTGGTATATGAAAAACGTTTTTCAATGGCAAAAATCAATGAATATTGTAAATGCACAAACAGTAATATCTCCACATTGCACGGTGCAATTCTGAAATTTTTAGCTTTTTCCTGTTAATCCTAGCATGATAAAGAAGATTCAAAGAGAGTGAGATGCCAGCTCCTTTCATTCAGTCAGTAGCTTCAAACATTTCTGGTATATGAAAAACATGTTTTTCAATGGCAAAAATCAATGAATATTGTAAATGCACAAACAGTAATATCTCCACATTGCACGGTGCAATTCTGAAATTTTTTGCTTTTTCCTGTTAATCCTAGCATGATAAAGAAGATTCAAAGAGAGTGAGATGCCAGCTCCTTTCATTCAGTCAGTAGCTTCAAACATTTCTGGTATATGAAAAACATGTTTTTCAATGGCAAAAATCAATGAATATTGTAAATGCACAAACAGTAATATCTCCACATTGCACGGTGCAATTCTGAAATTTTTAGCTTTTTCCTGTTAATCCTAGCATGATAAAGAAGATTCAAAGAGAGTGAGATGCCAGCTCCTTTCATTCAGTCAGTAGCTTCAAACATTTCTGGTATATGAAAAACATGTTTTTCAATGGCAAAAATCAATGAATATTGTAAATGCACAAACAGTAATATCTCCACATTGCACGGTGCAATTCTGAAATTTTTTGCTTTTTCCTGTTAATCCTAGCATGATAAAGAAGATTCAAAGAGAGTGAGATGCCAGCTCCTTTCATTCAGTCAGTAGCTTCAAACATTTCTGGTATATGAAAAACATGTTTTTCAATGGCAAAAATCAATGAATATTGTAAATGCACAAACAGTAATATCTCCACATTGCACGGTGCAATTCTGAAATTTTTAGCTTTTTCCTGTTAATCCTAGCATGATAAAGAAGATTCAAAGAGAGTGAGATGCCAGCTCCTTTCATTCAGTCAGTAGCTTCAAACATTTCTGTATGACGTTTTTCAATTGCAAAAATCAATGAATATTGTAAATGCACAAACAGTAATATCTCCACATTGCACGGTGCAATTCTGAAATTTTTAGCTTTTTCCTGTTAATCCTAGCATGATAAAGAAGATTCAAAGAGAGTGAGATGCCAGCTCCTTTCATTCAGTCAGTAGCTTCAAACATTTCTGGTATATGAAAAACATGTTTTTCAATGGCAAAAATCAATGAATATTGTAAATGCACAAACAGTAATATCTCCACATTGCACGGTGCAATTCTGAAATTTTTAGCTTTTTCCTGTTAATCCTAGCATGATAAAGAAGATTCAAAGAGAGTGAGATGCCAGCTCCTTTCATTCAGTCAGTAGCTTCAAACATTTCTGGTATATGAAAAACATGTTTTTCAATGGCAAAAATCAATGAATATTGTAAATGCACAAACAGTAATATCTCCACATTGCACGGTGCAATTCTGAAATTTTTAGCTTTTTCCTGTTAATCTTAGCATGATAAAGAAGATTCAAAGAGAGTGAGATGCCAGCTCCTTTCATTCAGTCAGTAGCTTCAAACATTTCTGGTATATGAAAAACATGTTTTTCAATGGCAAAAATCAATGAATATTGTAAATGCACAAACAGTAATATCTCCACATTGCACGGTGCAATTCTGAAATTTTTAGCTTTTTCCTGCTAATCCTAGCATGATAAAGAAGATTCAAGAGAGAGTGAGATGCCAGCTCCTTTCATTCAGTCAGT
>NW_027371678.1:0-24598 GCF_046119375.1 Phyllobates terribilis
AAAGGAGCTGGCATCTCACTCTCTTTGAATCTTCTTTATCATGCTAGGATTAACAGGAAAAAGCAAAAAATTTCAGAATTGCACCTTGCAATGTGGAGATATTACTGTTTGTGCATTTACAATATTCATTGATTTTTGCCATTGAAAAACATGTTTTTCATATACCAGAAATGTTTGAAGCTACTGACTGAATGAAAGGAGCTGGCATCTCACTCTCTTTGAATCTTCTTTATCATGCTAGGATTAACAGGAAAAAGCTAAAAATTTCAGAATTGCACCGTGCAATGTGGAGATATTACTGTTTGTGCATTTACAATATTCATTGATTTTTGCCATTGAAAAACATGTTTTTCATATACCAGAAATGTTTGAAGCTACTGACTGAATGAAAGGAGCTGGCATCTCACTCTCTTTGAATCTTTTTTATCATGCTAGGATTAACAGGAAAAAGCAAAAAATTTCAGAATTGCACCTTGCAATGTGGAGATATTACTGTTTGTGCATTTACAATATTCATTGATTTTTGCCATTGAAAACATGTTTTTCATATACCAGAAATGTTTGAAGCTACTGACTGAATGAAAGGAGCTGGCATCTCACTCTCTTTGAATCTTCTTTATCATGCTAGGATTAACAGGAAAAAGCTAAAAATTTCAGAATTGCACCGTGCAATGTGGAGATATTACTGTTTGTGCATTTACAATATTCATTGATTTTTGCCATTGAAAAACATGTTTTTCATATACCAAAAATGTTTGAAGCTACTGACTGAATGAAAGGAGCTGGCATCTCACTCTCTTTGAATCTTCTTTATCATGCTAGGATTAGCAGGAAAAAGCAAAAAATTTCAGAATTGCACCTTGCAATGTGGAGATATTACTGTTTGTGCATTTACAATATTCATTGATTTTTGCCATTGAAAAACATGTTTTTCATATACCAGAAATGTTTGAAGCTACTGACTGAATGAAAGGAGCTGGCATCTCACTCTCTTTGAATCTTCTTTATCATGCTAGGATTAACAGGAAAAAGCTAAAAATTTCAGAATTACACCGTGCAATGTGGAGATATTACTGTTTGTGCATTTACAATATTCATTGATTTTTGCCATTGAAAAACATGTTTTTCATATACCAGAAATGTTTGAAGCTACTGACTGAATGAAAGGAGCTGGCATCTCACTCTCTTTGAATCTTCTTTATCATGCTAGGATTAGCAGGAAAAAGCTAAAAATTTCAGAATTGCACCTTGCAATGTGGAGATATTACTGTTTGTGCATTTACAATATTCATTGATTTTTGCCATTGAAAAACATGTTTTTCATATACCAGAAATGTTTGAAGCTACTGACTGAATGAAAGGAGCTGGCATCTCACTCTCTTTGAATCTTCTTTATCATGCTAGGATTAACAGGAAAAAGCAAAAAATTTCAGAATTGCACCTTGCAATGTGGAGATATTACTGTTTGTGCATTTACAATATTCATTGATTTTTGCCATTGAAAAACATGTTTTTCATATACCAGAAATGTTTGAAGCTACTGACTGAATGAAAGGAGCTGGCATCTCACTCTCTTTGAATCTTCTTTATCATGCTAGGATTAACAGGAAAAAGCTAAAAATTTCAGAATTGCACCGTGCAATGTGGAGATATTACTGTTTGTGCATTTACAATATTCATTGATTTTTGCCATTGAAAAACATGTTTTTCATATACCAGAAATGTTTGAAGCTACTGACTGAATGAAAGGAGCTGGCATCTCACTCTCTTTGAATCTTCTTTATCATGCTAGGATTAGCAGGAAAAAGCAAAAAATTTCAGAATTGCACCTTGCAATGTGGAGATATTACTGTTTGTGCATTTACAATATTCATTGATTTTTGCCATTGAAAAACATGTTTTTCATATACCAGAAATGTTTGAAGCTACTGACTGAATGAAAGGAGCTGGCATCTCACTCTCTTTGAATCTTCTTTATCATGCTAGGATTAGCAGGAAAAAGCAAAAAATTTCAGAATTGCACCTTGCAATGTGGAGATATTACTGTTTGTGCATTTACAATATTCATTGATTTTTGCCATTGAAAAACATGTTTTTCATATACCAGAAATGTTTGAAGCTACTGACTGAATGAAAGGAGCTGGCATCTCACTCTCTTTGAATCTTCTTTATCATGCTAGGATTAACAGGAAAAAGCAAAAAATTTCAGAATTGCACCTTGCAATGTGGAGATATTACTGTTTGTGCATTTACAATATTCATTGATTTTTGCCATTGAAAAACATGTTTTTCATATACCAGAAATGTTTGAAGCTACTGACTGAATGAAAGGAGCTGGCATCTCACTCTCTTTGAATCTTCTTTATCATGCTAGGATTAACAGGAAAAAGCTAAAAATTTCAGAATTGCACCGTGCAATGTGGAGATATTACTGTTTGTGCATTTACAATATTCATTGATTTTTGCCATTGAAAAACATGTTTTTCATATACCAGAAATGTTTGAAGCTACTGACTGAATGAAAGGAGCTGGCATCTCACTCTCTTTGAATCTTCTTTATCATGCTAGGATTAGCAGGAAAAAGCAAAAAATTTCAGAATTGCACCTTGCAATGTGGAGATATTACTGTTTGTGCATTTACAATATTCATTGATTTTTGCCATTGAAAAACATGTTTTTCATATACCAGAAATGTTTGAAGCTACTGACTGAATGAAAGGAGCTGGCATCTCACTCTCTTTGAATCTTCTTTATCATGCTAGGATTAGCAGGAAAAAGCAAAAAATTTCAGAATTGCACCTTGCAATGTGGAGATATTACTGTTTGTGCATTTACAATATTCATTGATTTTTGCCATTGAAAAACATGTTTTTCATATACCAGAAATGTTTGAAGCTACTGACTGAATGAAAGGAGCTGGCATCTCACTCTCTTTGAATCTTCTTTATCATGCTAGGATTAACAGGAAAAAGCAAAAAATTTCAGAATTGCACCTTGCAATGTGGAGATATTACTGTTTGTGCATTTACAATATTCATTGATTTTTGCCATTGAAAAACATGTTTTTCATATACCAGAAATGTTTGAAGCTACTGACTGAATGAAAGGAGCTGGCATCTCACTCTCTTTGAATCTTCTTTATCATGCTAGGATTAACAGGAAAAAGCTAAAAATTTCAGAATTGCACCGTGCAATGTGGAGATATTACTGTTTGTGCATTTACAATATTCATTGATTTTTGCCATTGAAAAACATGTTTTTCATATACCAGAAATGTTTGAAGCTACTGACTGAATGAAAGGAGCTGGCATCTCACTCTCTTTGAATCTTTTTTATCATGCTAGGATTAACAGGAAAAAGCAAAAAATTTCAGAATTGCACCTTGCAATGTGGAGATATTACTGTTTGTGCATTTACAATATTCATTGATTTTTGCCATTGAAAAACATGTTTTTCATATACCAGAAATGTTTGAAGCTACTGACTGAATGAAAGGAGCTGGCATCTCACTCTCTTTGAATCTTCTTTATCATGCTAGGATTAACAGGAAAAAGCTAAAAATTTCAGAATTGCACCGTGCAATGTGGAGATATTACTGTTTGTGCATTTACAATATTCATTGATTTTTGCCATTGAAAAACATGTTTTTCATATACCAAAAATGTTTGAAGCTACTGACTGAATGAAAGGAGCTGGCATCTCACTCTCTTTGAATCTTCTTTATCATGCTAGGATTAGCAGGAAAAAGCAAAAAATTTCAGAATTGCACCTTGCAATGTGGAGATATTACTGTTTGTGCATTTACAATATTCATTGATTTTTGCCATTGAAAAACATGTTTTTCATATACCAGAAATGTTTGAAGCTACTGACTGAATGAAAGGAGCTGGCATCTCACTCTCTTTGAATCTTCTTTATCATGCTAGGATTAACAGGAAAAAGCTAAAAATTTCAGAATTGCACCGTGCAATGTGGAGATATTACTGTTTGTGCATTTACAATATTCATTGATTTTTGCCATTGAAAAACATGTTTTTCATATACCAGAAATGTTTGAAGCTACTGACTGAATGAAAGGAGCTGGCATCTCACTCTCTTTGAATCTTCTTTATCATGCTAGGATTAGCAGGAAAAAGCTAAAAATTTCAGAATTGCACCTTGCAATGTGGAGATATTACTGTTTGTGCATTTACAATATTCATTGATTTTTGCCATTGAAAAACATGTTTTTCATATACCAGAAATGTTTGAAGCTACTGACTGAATGAAAGGAGCTGGCATCTCACTCTCTTTGAATCTTCTTTATCATGCTAGGATTAACAGGAAAAAGCTAAAAATTTCAGAATTGCACCTTGCAATGTGGAGATATTACTGTTTGTGCATTTACAATATTCATTGATTTTTGCCATTGAAAAACATGTTTTTCATATACCAGAAATGTTTGAAGCTACTGACTGAATGAAAGGAGCTGGCATCTCACTCTCTTTGAATCTTCTTTATCATGCTAGGATTAACAGGAAAAAGCTAAAAATTTCAGAATTGCACCGTGCAATGTGGAGATATTACTGTTTGTGCATTTACAATATTCATTGATTTTTGCCATTGAAAAACATGTTTTTCATATACCAGAAATGTTTGAAGCTACTGACTGAATGAAAGGAGCTGGCATCTCACTCTCTTTGAATCTTCTTTATCATGCTAGGATTAGCAGGAAAAAGCAAAAAATTTCAGAATTGCACCTTGCAATGTGGAGATATTACTGTTTGTGCATTTACAATATTCATTGATTTTTGCCATTGAAAAACATGTTTTTCATATACCAGAAATGTTTGAAGCTACTGACTGAATGAAAGGAGCTGGCATCTCACTCTCTTTGAATCTTCTTTATCATGCTAGGATTAGCAGGAAAAAGCAAAAAATTTCAGAATTGCACCTTGCAATGTGGAGATATTACTGTTTGTGCATTTACAATATTCATTGATTTTTGCCATTGAAAAACATGTTTTTCATATACCAGAAATGTTTGAAGCTACTGACTGAATGAAAGGAGCTGGCATCTCACTCTCTTTGAATCTTCTTTATCATGCTAGGATTAACAGGAAAAAGAAAAAAATTTCAGAATTGCACCTTGCAATGTGGAGATATTACTGTTTGTGCATTTACAATATTCATTGATTTTTGCCATTGAAAAACATGTTTTTCATATACCAGAAATGTTTGAAGCTACTGACTGAATGAAAGGAGCTGGCATCTCACTCTCTTTGAATCTTCTTTATCATGCTAGGATTAACAGGAAAAAGCTAAAAATTTCAGAATTGCACCGTGCAATGTGGAGATATTACTGTTTGTGCATTTACAATATTCATTGATTTTTGCCATTGAAAAACGTTTTTCATATACCAGAAATGTTTGAAGCTACTGACTGAATGAAAGGAGCTGGCATCTCACTCTCTTTGAATCTTCTTTATCATGCTAGGATTAGCAGGAAAAAGCAAAAAATTTCAGAATTGCACCTTGCAATGTGGAGATATTACTGTTTGTGCATTTACAATATTCATTGATTTTTGCCATTGAAAAACATGTTTTTCATATACCAGAAATGTTTGAAGCTACTGACTGAATGAAAGGAGCTGGCATCTCACTCTCTTTGAATCTTCTTTATCATGCTAGGATTAACAGGAAAAAGCAAAAAATTTCAGAATTGCACCTTGCAATGTGGAGATATTACTGTTTGTGCATTTACAATATTCATTGATTTTTGCCATTGAAAAACATGTTTTTCATATACCAGAAATGTTTGAAGCTACTGACTGAATGAAAGGAGCTGGCATCTCACTCTCTTTGAATCTTCTTTATCATGCTAGGATTAACAGGAAAAAGCTAAAAATTTCAGAATTGCACCGTGCAATGTGGAGATATTACTGTTTGTGCATTTACAATATTCATTGATTTTTGCCATTGAAAAACATGTTTTTCATATACCAGAAATGTTTGAAGCTACTGACTGAATGAAAGGAGCTGGCATCTCACTCTCTTTGAATCTTCTTTATCATGCTAGGATTAGCAGGAAAAAGCAAAAAATTTCAGAATTGCACCTTGCAATGTGGAGATATTACTGTTTGTGCATTTACAATATTCATTGATTTTTGCCATTGAAAAACATGTTTTTCATATACCAGAAATGTTTGAAGCTACTGACTGAATGAAAGGAGCTGGCATCTCACTCTCTTTGAATCTTCTTTATCATGCTAGGATTAACAGGAAAAAGCTAAAAATTTCAGAATTGCACCGTGCAATGTGGAGATATTACTGTTTGTGCATTTACAATATTCATTGATTTTTGCCATTGAAAAACATGTTTTTCATATACCAGAAATGTTTGAAGCTACTGACTGAATGAAAGGAGCTGGCATCTCACTCTCTTTGAATCTTCTTTATCATGCTAGGATTAGCAGGAAAAAGCAAAAAATTTCAGAATTGCACCTTGCAATGTGGAGATATTACTGTTTGTGCATTTACAATATTCATTGATTTTTGCCATTGAAAAACGTTTTTCATATACCAGAAATGTTTGAAGCTACTGACTGAATGAAAGGAGCTGGCATCTCACTCTCTTTGAATCTTCTTTATCATGCTAGGATTAACAGGAAAAAGCTAAAAATTTCAGAATTGCACCGTGCAATGTGGAGATATTACTGTTTGTGCATTTACAATATTCATTGATTTTTGCCATTGAAAAACATGTTTTTCATATACCAGAAATGTTTGAAGCTACTGACTGAATGAAAGGAGCTGGCATCTCACTCTCTTTGAATCTTTTTTATCATGCTAGGATTAACAGGAAAAAGCAAAAAATTTCAGAATTGCACCTTGCAATGTGGAGATATTACTGTTTGTGCATTTACAATATTCATTGATTTTTGCCATTGAAAAACATGTTTTTCATATACCAGAAATGTTTGAAGCTACTGACTGAATGAAAGGAGCTGGCATCTCACTCTCTTTGAATCTTCTTTATCATGCTAGGATTAACAGGAAAAAGCTAAAAATTTCAGAATTGCACCGTGCAATGTGGAGATATTACTGTTTGTGCATTTACAATATTCATTGATTTTTGCCATTGAAAAACATGTTTTTCATATACCAAAAATGTTTGAAGCTACTGACTGAATGAAAGGAGCTGGCATCTCACTCTCTTTGAATCTTCTTTATCATGCTAGGATTAGCAGGAAAAAGCAAAAAATTTCAGAATTGCACCTTGCAATGTGGAGATATTACTGTTTGTGCATTTACAATATTCATTGATTTTTGCCATTGAAAAACATGTTTTTCATATACCAGAAATGTTTGAAGCTACTGACTGAATGAAAGGAGCTGGCATCTCACTCTCTTTGAATCTTCTTTATCATGCTAGGATTAACAGGAAAAAGCTAAAAATTTCAGAATTGCACCGTGCAATGTGGAGATATTACTGTTTGTGCATTTACAATATTCATTGATTTTTGCCATTGAAAAACATGTTTTTCATATACCAGAAATGTTTGAAGCTACTGACTGAATGAAAGGAGCTGGCATCTCACTCTCTTTGAATCTTCTTTATCATGCTAGGATTAGCAGGAAAAAGCTAAAAATTTCAGAATTGCACCTTGCAATGTGGAGATATTACTGTTTGTGCATTTACAATATTCATTGATTTTTGCCATTGAAAAACATGTTTTTCATATACCAGAAATGTTTGAAGCTACTGACTGAATGAAAGGAGCTGGCATCTCACTCTCTTTGAATCTTCTTTATCATGCTAGGATTAACAGGAAAAAGCAAAAAATTTCAGAATTGCACCTTGCAATGTGGAGATATTACTGTTTGTGCATTTACAATATTCATTGATTTTTGCCATTGAAAAACATGTTTTTCATATACCAGAAATGTTTGAAGCTACTGACTGAATGAAAGGAGCTGGCATCTCACTCTCTTTGAATCTTCTTTATCATGCTACGATTAACAGGAAAAAGCTAAAAATTTCAGAATTGCACCGTGCAATGTGGAGATATTACTGTTTGTGCATTTACAATATTCATTGATTTTTGCCATTGAAAAACATGTTTTTCATATACCAGAAATGTTTGAAGCTACTGACTGAATGAAAGGAGCTGGCATCTCACTCTCTTTGAATCTTCTTTATCATGCTAGGATTAGCAGGAAAAAGCAAAAAATTTCAGAATTGCACCTTGCAATGTGGAGATATTACTGTTTGTGCATTTACAATATTCATTGATTTTTGCCATTGAAAAACATGTTTTTCATATACCAGAAATGTTTGAAGCTACTGACTGAATGAAAGGAGCTGGCATCTCACTCTCTTTGAATCTTCTTTATCATGCTAGGATTAGCAGGAAAAAGCAAAAAATTTCAGAATTGCACCTTGCAATGTGGAGATATTACTGTTTGTGCATTTACAATATTCATTGATTTTTGCCATTGAAAAACATGTTTTTCATATACCAGAAATGTTTGAAGCTACTGACTGAATGAAAGGAGCTGGCATCTCACTCTCTTTGAATCTTCTTTATCATGCTAGGATTAACAGGAAAAAGAAAAAAATTTCAGAATTGCACCTTGCAATGTGGAGATATTACTGTTTGTGCATTTACAATATTCATTGATTTTTGCCATTGAAAAACATGTTTTTCATATACCAGAAATGTTTGAAGCTACTGACTGAATGAAAGGAGCTGGCATCTCACTCTCTTTGAATCTTCTTTATCATGCTAGGATTAACAGGAAAAAGCTAAAAATTTCAGAATTGCACCGTGCAATGTGGAGATATTACTGTTTGTGCATTTACAATATTCATTGATTTTTGCCATTGAAAAACGTTTTTCATATACCAGAAATGTTTGAAGCTACTGACTGAATGAAAGGATCTGGCATCTCACGCTCTTTGAATCTTCTTTATCATGCTAGGATTAGCAGGAAAAAGCAAAAAATTTCAGAATTGCACCTTGCAATGTGGAGATATTACTGTTTGTGCATTTACAATATTCATTGATTTTTGCCATTGAAAAACATGTTTTTCATATACCAGAAATGTTTGAAGCTACTGACTGAATGAAAGGAGCTGGCATCTCACTCTCTTTGAATCTTCTTTATCATGCTAGGATTAACAGGAAAAAGCAAAAAATTTCAGAATTGCACCTTGCAATGTGGAGATATTACTGTTTGTGCATTTACAATATTCATTGATTTTTGCCATTGAAAAACATGTTTTTCATATACCAGAAATGTTTGAAGCTACTGACTGAATGAAAGGAGCTGGCATCTCACTCTCTTTGAATCTTCTTTATCATGCTAGGATTAACAGGAAAAAGCTAAAAATTTCAGAATTGCACCGTGCAATGTGGAGATATTACTGTTTGTGCATTTACAATATTCATTGATTTTTGCCATTGAAAAACATGTTTTTCATATACCAGAAATGTTTGAAGCTACTGACTGAATGAAAGGAGCTGGCATCTCACTCTCTTTGAATCTTCTTTATCATGCTAGGATTAGCAGGAAAAAGCAAAAAATTTCAGAATTGCACCTTGCAATGTGGAGATATTACTGTTTGTGCATTTACAATATTCATTGATTTTTGCCATTGAAAAACATGTTTTTCATATACCAGAAATGTTTGAAGCTACTGACTGAATGAAAGGAGCTGGCATCTCACTCTCTTTGAATCTTCTTTATCATGCTAGGATTAACAGGAAAAAGCTAAAAATTTCAGAATTGCACCGTGCAATGTGGAGATATTACTGTTTGTGCATTTACAATATTCATTGATTTTTGCCATTGAAAAACATGTTTTTCATATACCAGAAATGTTTGAAGCTACTGACTGAATGAAAGGAGCTGGCATCTCACTCTCTTTGAATCTTCTTTATCATGCTAGGATTAGCAGGAAAAAGCAAAAAATTTCAGAATTGCACCTTGCAATGTGGAGATATTACTGTTTGTGCATTTACAATATTCATTGATTTTTGCCATTGAAAAACATGTTTTTCATATACCAGAAATGTTTGAAGCTACTGACTGAATGAAAGGAGCTGGCATCTCACTCTCTTTGAATCTTCTTTATCATGCTAGGATTAGCAGGAAAAAGCAAAAAATTTCAGAATTGCACCTTGCAATGTGGAGATATTACTGTTTGTGCATTTACAATATTCATTGATTTTTGCCATTGAAAAACATGTTTTTCATATACCAGAAATGTTTGAAGCTACTGACTGAATGAAAGGAGCTGGCATCTCACTCTCTTTGAATCTTCTTTATCATGCTAGGATTAACAGGAAAAAGCAAAAAATTTCAGAATTGCACCTTGCAATGTGGAGATATTACTGTTTGTGCATTTACAATATTCATTGATTTTTGCCATTGAAAAACATGTTTTTCATATACCAGAAATGTTTGAAGCTACTGACTGAATGAAAGGAGCTGGCATCTCACTCTCTTTGAATCTTCTTTATCATGCTAGGATTAACAGGAAAAAGCTAAAAATTTCAGAATTGCACCGTGCAATGTGGAGATATTACTGTTTGTGCATTTACAATATTCATTGATTTTTGCCATTGAAAAACATGTTTTTCATATACCAGAAATGTTTGAAGCTACTGACTGAATGAAAGGAGCTGGCATCTCACTCTCTTTGAATCTTTTTTATCATGCTAGGATTAACAGGAAAAAGCAAAAAATTTCAGAATTGCACCTTGCAATGTGGAGATATTACTGTTTGTGCATTTACAATATTCATTGATTTTTGCCATTGAAAAACATGTTTTTCATATACCAGAAATGTTTGAAGCTACTGACTGAATGAAAGGAGCTGGCATCTCACTCTCTTTGAATCTTCTTTATCATGCTAGGATTAACAGGAAAAAGCTAAAAATTTCAGAATTGCACCGTGCAATGTGGAGATATTACTGTTTGTGCATTTACAATATTCATTGATTTTTGCCATTGAAAAACATGTTTTTCATATACCAGAAATGTTTGAAGCTACTGACTGAATGAAAGGAGCTGGCATCTCACTCTCTTTGAATCTTCTTTATCATGCTAGGATTAGCAGGAAAAAGCAAAAAATTTCAGAATTGCACCTTGGAATGTGGAGATATTACTGTTTGTGCATTTACAATATTCATTGATTTTTGCCATTGAAAAACATGTTTTTCATATACCAGAAATGTTTGAAGCTACTGACTGAATGAAAGGAGCTGGCATCTCACTCTCTTTGAATCTTCTTTATCATGCTAGGATTAACAGGAAAAAGCAAAAAATTTCAGAATTGCACCTTGCAATGTGGAGATATTACTGTTTGTGCATTTACAATATTCATTGATTTTTGCCATTGAAAAACATGTTTTTCATATACCAGAAATGTTTGAAGCTACTGACTGAATGAAAGGAGCTGGCATCTCACTCTCTTTGAATCTTCTTTATCATGCTAGGATTAACAGGAAAAAGCTAAAAATTTCAGAATTGCACCGTGCAATGTGGAGATATTACTGTTTGTGCATTTACAATATTCATTGATTTTTGCCATTGAAAAACATGTTTTTCATATACCAGAAATGTTTGAAGCTACTGACTGAATGAAAGGAGCTGGCATCTCACTCTCTTTGAATCTTCTTTATCATGCTAGGATTAGCAGGAAAAAGCAAAAAATTTCAGAATTGCACCTTGCAATGTGGAGATATTACTGTTTGTGCATTTACAATATTCATTGATTTTTGCCATTGAAAAACATGTTTTTCATATACCAGAAATGTTTGAAGCTACTGACTGAATGAAAGGAGCTGGCATCTCACTCTCTTTGAATCTTCTTTATCATGCTAGGATTAGCAGGAAAAAGCAAAAAATTTCAGAATTGCACCTTGCAATGTGGAGATATTACTGTTTGTGCATTTACAATATTCATTGATTTTTGCCATTGAAAAACATGTTTTTCATATACCAGAAATGTTTGAAGCTACTGACTGAATGAAAGGAGCTGGCATCTCACTCTCTTTGAATCTTCTTTATCATGCTAGGATTAACAGGAAAAAGAAAAAAATTTCAGAATTGCACCTTGCAATGTGGAGATATTACTGTTTGTGCATTTACAATATTCATTGATTTTTGCCATTGAAAAACATGTTTTTCATATACCAGAAATGTTTGAAGCTACTGACTGAATGAAAGGAGCTGGCATCTCACTCTCTTTGAATCTTCTTTATCATGCTAGGATTAACAGGAAAAAGCTAAAAATTTCAGAATTGCACCGTGCAATGTGGAGATATTACTGTTTGTGCATTTACAATATTCATTGATTTTTGCCATTGAAAAACGTTTTTCATATACCAGAAATGTTTGAAGCTACTGACTGAATGAAAGGAGCTGGCATCTCACTCTCTTTGAATCTTCTTTATCATGCTAGGATTAGCAGGAAAAAGCAAAAAATTTCAGAATTGCACCTTGCAATGTGGAGATATTACTGTTTGTGCATTTACAATATTCATTGATTTTTGCCATTGAAAAACATGTTTTTCATATACCAGAAATGTTTGAAGCTACTGACTGAATGAAAGGAGCTGGCATCTCACTCTCTTTGAATCTTCTTTATCATGCTAGGATTAACAGGAAAAAGCAAAAAATTTCAGAATTGCACCTTGCAATGTGGAGATATTACTGTTTGTGCATTTACAATATTCATTGATTTTTGCCATTGAAAAACATGTTTTTCATATACCAGAAATGTTTGAAGCTACTGACTGAATGAAAGGAGCTGGCATCTCACTCTCTTTGAATCTTCTTTATCATGCTAGGATTAACAGGAAAAAGCTAAAAATTTCAGAATTGCACCGTGCAATGTGGAGATATTACTGTTTGTGCATTTACAATATTCATTGATTTTTGCCATTGAAAAACATGTTTTTCATATACCAGAAATGTTTGAAGCTACTGACTGAATGAAAGGAGCTGGCATCTCACTCTCTTTGAATCTTCTTTATCATGCTAGGATTAGCAGGAAAAAGCAAAAAATTTCAGAATTGCACCTTGCAATGTGGAGATATTACTGTTTGTGCATTTACAATATTCATTGATTTTTGCCATTGAAAAACATGTTTTTCATATACCAGAAATGTTTGAAGCTACTGACTGAATGAAAGGAGCTGGCATCTCACTCTCTTTGAATCTTCTTTATCATGCTAGGATTAACAGGAAAAAGCTAAAAATTTCAGAATTGCACCGTGCAATGTGGAGATATTACTGTTTGTGCATTTACAATATTCATTGATTTTTGCCATTGAAAAACATGTTTTTCATATACCAGAAATGTTTGAAGCTACTGACTGAATGAAAGGAGCTGGCATCTCACTCTCTTTGAATCTTCTTTATCATGCTAGGATTAGCAGGAAAAAGCAAAAAATTTCAGAATTGCACCTTGCAATGTGGAGATATTACTGTTTGTGCATTTACAATATTCATTGATTTTTGCCATTGAAAAACATGTTTTTCATATACCAGAAATGTTTGAAGCTACTGACTGAATGAAAGGAGCTGGCATCTCACTCTCTTTGAATCTTCTTTATCATGCTAGGATTAGCAGGAAAAAGCAAAAAATTTCAGAATTGCACCTTGCAATGTGGAGATATTACTGTTTGTGCATTTACAATATTCATTGATTTTTGCCATTGAAAAACATGTTTTTCATATACCAGAAATGTTTGAAGCTACTGACTGAATGAAAGGAGCTGGCATCTCACTCTCTTTGAATCTTCTTTATCATGCTAGGATTAACAGGAAAAAGCAAAAAATTTCAGAATTGCACCTTGCAATGTGGAGATATTACTGTTTGTGCATTTACAATATTCATTGATTTTTGCCATTGAAAAACATGTTTTTCATATACCAGAAATGTTTGAAGCTACTGACTGAATGAAAGGAGCTGGCATCTCACTCTCTTTGAATCTTCTTTATCATGCTAGGATTAACAGGAAAAAGCTAAAAATTTCAGAATTGCACCGTGCAATGTGGAGATATTACTGTTTGTGCATTTACAATATTCATTGATTTTTGCCATTGAAAAACATGTTTTTCATATACCAGAAATGTTTGAAGCTACTGACTGAATGAAAGGAGCTGGCATCTCACTCTCTTTGAATCTTTTTTATCATGCTAGGATTAACAGGAAAAAGCAAAAAATTTCAGAATTGCACCTTGCAATGTGGAGATATTACTGTTTGTGCATTTACAATATTCATTGATTTTTGCCATTGAAAAACATGTTTTTCATATACCAGAAATGTTTGAAGCTACTGACTGAATGAAAGGAGCTGGCATCTCACTCTCTTTGAATCTTCTTTATCATGCTAGGATTAACAGGAAAAAGCTAAAAATTTCAGAATTGCACCGTGCAATGTGGAGATATTACTGTTTGTGCATTTACAATATTCATTGATTTTTGCCATTGAAAAACATGTTTTTCATATACCAGAAATGTTTGAAGCTACTGACTGAATGAAAGGAGCTGGCATCTCACTCTCTTTGAATCTTCTTTATCATGCTAGGATTAGCAGGAAAAAGCAAAAAATTTCAGAATTGCACCTTGGAATGTGGAGATATTACTGTTTGTGCATTTACAATATTCATTGATTTTTGCCATTGAAAAACATGTTTTTCATATACCAGAAATGTTTGAAGCTACTGACTGAATGAAAGGAGCTGGCATCTCACTCTCTTTGAATCTTCTTTATCATGCTAGGATTAACAGGAAAAAGCTAAAAATTTCAGAATTGCACCGTGCAATGTGGAGATATTACTGTTTGTGCATTTACAATATTCATTGATTTTTGCCATTGAAAAACATGTTTTTCATATACCAGAAATGTTTGAAGCTACTGACTGAATGAAAGGAGCTGGCATCTCACTCTCTTTGAATCTTCTTTATCATGCTAGGATTAGCAGGAAAAAGCAAAAAATTTCAGAATTGCACCTTGCAATGTGGAGATATTACTGTTTGTGCATTTACAATATTCATTGATTTTTGCCATTGAAAAACATGTTTTTCATATACCAGAAATGTTTGAAGCTACTGACTGAATGAAAGGAGCTGGCATCTCACTCTCTTTGAATCTTCTTTATCATGCTAGGATTAACAGGAAAAAGAAAAAAATTTCAGAATTGCATCTTGCAATGTGGAGATATTACTGTTTGTGCATTTACAATATTCATTGATTTTTGCCATTGAAAAACATGTTTTTCATATACCAGAAATGTTTGAAGCTACTGACTGAATGAAAGGAGCTGGCATCTCACTCTCTTTGAATCTTCTTTATCATGCTAGGATTAACAGGAAAAAGCTAAAAATTTCAGAATTGCACCGTGCAATGTGGAGATATTACTGTTTGTGCATTTACAATATTCATTGATTTTTGCCATTGAAAAACGTTTTTCATATACCAGAAATGTTTGAAGCTACTGACTGAATGAAAGGAGCTGGCATCTCACTCTCTTTGAATCTTCTTTATCATGCTAGGATTAGCAGGAAAAAGCAAAAAATTTCAGAATTGCACCTTGCAATGTGGAGATATTACTGTTTGTGCATTTACAATATTCATTGATTTTTGCCATTGAAAAACATGTTTTTCATATACCAGAAATGTTTGAAGCTACTGACTGAATGAAAGGAGCTGGCATCTCACTCTCTTTGAATCTTCTTTATCATGCTAGGATTAACAGGAAAAAGCAAAAAATTTCAGAATTGCACCTTGCAATGTGGAGATATTACTGTTTGTGCATTTACAATATTCATTGATTTTTGCCATTGAAAAACATGTTTTTCATATACCAGAAATGTTTGAAGCTACTGACTGAATGAAAGGAGCTGGCATCTCACTCTCTTTGAATCTTCTTTATCATGCTAGGATTAACAGGAAAAAGCTAAAAATTTCAGAATTGCACCGTGCAATGTGGAGATATTACTGTTTGTGCATTTACAATATTCATTGATTTTTGCCATTGAAAAACATGTTTTTCATATACCAGAAATGTTTGAAGCTACTGACTGAATGAAAGGAGCTGGCATCTCACTCTCTTTGAATCTTCTTTATCATGCTAGGATTAGCAGGAAAAAGCAAAAAATTTCAGAATTGCACCTTGCAATGTGGAGATATTACTGTTTGTGCATTTACAATATTCATTGATTTTTGCCATTGAAAAACATGTTTTTCATATACCAGAAATGTTTGAAGCTACTGACTGAATGAAAGGAGCTGGCATCTCACTCTCTTTGAATCTTCTTTATCATGCTAGGATTAACAGGAAAAAGCTAAAAATTTCAGAATTGCACCGTGCAATGTGGAGATATTACTGTTTGTGCATTTACAATATTCATTGATTTTTGCCATTGAAAAACATGTTTTTCATATACCAGAAATGTTTGAAGCTACTGACTGAATGAAAGGAGCTGGCATCTCACTCTCTTTGAATCTTCTTTATCATGCTAGGATTAGCAGGAAAAAGCAAAAAATTTCAGAATTGCACCTTGCAATGTGGAGATATTACTGTTTGTGCATTTACAATATTCATTGATTTTTGCCATTGAAAAACATGTTTTTCATATACCAGAAATGTTTGAAGCTACTGACTGAATGAAAGGAGCTGGCATCTCACTCTCTTTGAATCTTCTTTATCATGCTAGGATTAGCAGGAAAAAGCAAAAAATTTCAGAATTGCACCTTGCAATGTGGAGATATTACTGTTTGTGCATTTACAATATTCATTGATTTTTGCCATTGAAAAACATGTTTTTCATATACCAGAAATGTTTGAAGCTACTGACTGAATGAAAGGAGCTGGCATCTCACTCTCTTTGAATCTTCTTTATCATGCTAGGATTAACAGGAAAAAGCAAAAAATTTCAGAATTGCACCTTGCAATGTGGAGATATTACTGTTTGTGCATTTACAATATTCATTGATTTTTGCCATTGAAAAACATGTTTTTCATATACCAGAAATGTTTGAAGCTACTGACTGAATGAAAGGAGCTGGCATCTCACTCTCTTTGAATCTTCTTTATCATGCTAGGATTAACAGGAAAAAGCTAAAAATTTCAGAATTGCACCGTGCAATGTGGAGATATTACTGTTTGTGCATTTACAATATTCATTGATTTTTGCCATTGAAAAACATGTTTTTCATATACCAGAAATGTTTGAAGCTACTGACTGAATGAAAGGAGCTGGCATCTCACTCTCTTTGAATCTTTTTTATCATGCTAGGATTAACAGGAAAAAGCAAAAAATTTCAGAATTGCACCTTGCAATGTGGAGATATTACTGTTTGTGCATTTACAATATTCATTGATTTTTGCCATTGAAAAACATGTTTTTCATATACCAGAAATGTTTGAAGCTACTGACTGAATGAAAGGAGCTGGCATCTCACTCTCTTTGAATCTTCTTTATCATGCTAGGATTAACAGGAAAAAGCTAAAAATTTCAGAATTGCACCGTGCAATGTGGAGATATTACTGTTTGTGCATTTACAATATTCATTGATTTTTGCCATTGAAAAACATGTTTTTCATATACCAGAAATGTTTGAAGCTACTGACTGAATGAAAGGAGCTGGCATCTCACTCTCTTTGAATCTTCTTTATCATGCTAGGATTAGCAGGAAAAAGCAAAAAATTTCAGAATTGCACCTTGGAATGTGGAGATATTACTGTTTGTGCATTTACAATATTCATTGATTTTTGCCATTGAAAAACATGTTTTTCATATACCAGAAATGTTTGAAGCTACTGACTGAATGAAAGGAGCTGGCATCTCACTCTCTTTGAATCTTCTTTATCATGCTAGGATTAACAGGAAAAAGCTAAAAATTTCAGAATTGCACCGTGCAATGTGGAGATATTACTGTTTGTGCATTTACAATATTCATTGATTTTTGCCATTGAAAAACATGTTTTTCATATACCAGAAATGTTTGAAGCTACTGACTGAATGAAAGGAGCTGGCATCTCACTCTCTTTGAATCTTCTTTATCATGCTAGGATTAGCAGGAAAAAGCAAAAAATTTCAGAATTGCACCTTGCAATGTGGAGATATTACTGTTTGTGCATTTACAATATTCATTGATTTTTGCCATTGAAAAACATGTTTTTCATATACCAGAAATATTTGAAGCTACTGACTGAATGAAAGGAGCTGGCATCTCACTCTCTTTGAATCTTCTTTATCATGCTAGGATTAACAGGAAAAAGCTAAAAATTTCAGAATTGCACCGTGCAATGTGGAGATATTACTGTTTGTGCATTTACAATATTCATTGATTTTTGCCATTGAAAAACATGTTTTTCATATACCAGAAATGTTTGAAGCTACTGACTGAATGAAAGGAGCTGGCATCTCACTCTCTTTGAATCTTCTTTATCATGCTAGGATTAGCAGGAAAAAGCTAAAAATTTCAGAATTGCACCTTGCAATGTGGAGATATTACTGTTTGTGCATTTACAATATTCATTGATTTTTGCCATTGAAAAACATGTTTTTCATATACCAGAAATGTTTGAAGCTACTGACTGAATGAAAGGAGCTGGCATCTCACTCTCTTTGAATCTTCTTTATCATGCTAGGATTAACAGGAAAAAGCAAAAAATTTCAGAATTGCACCTTGCAATGTGGAGATATTACTGTTTGTGCATTTACAATATTCATTGATTTTTGCCATTGAAAAACATGTTTTTCATATACCAGAAATGTTTGAAGCTACTGACTGAATGAAAGGAGCTGGCATCTCACTCTCTTTGAATCTTCTTTATCATGCTAGGATTAACAGGAAAAAGCTAAAAATTTCAGAATTGCACCGTGCAATGTGGAGATATTACTGTTTGTGCATTTACAATATTCATTGATTTTTGCCATTGAAAAACATGTTTTTCATATACCAGAAATGTTTGAAGCTACTGACTGAATGAAAGGAGCTGGCATCTCACTCTCTTTGAATCTTCTTTATCATGCTAGGATTAACAGGAAAAAGCAAAAAATTTCAGAATTGCACCTTGCAATGTGGAGATATTACTGTTTGTGCATTTACAATATTCATTGATTTTTGCCATTGAAAAACATGTTTTTCATATACCAGAAATGTTTGAAGCTACTGACTGAATGAAAGGAGCTGGCATCTCACTCTCTTTGAATCTTCTTTATCATGCTAGGATTAACAGGAAAAAGCTAAAAATTTCAGAATTGCACCGTGCAATGTGGAGATATTACTGTTTGTGCATTTACAATATTCATTGATTTTTGCCATTGAAAAACATGTTTTTCATATACCAGAAATGTTTGAAGCTACTGACTGAATGAAAGGAGCTGGCATCTCACTCTCTTTGAATCTTCTTTATCATGCTAGGATTAGCAGGAAAAAGCAAAAAATTTCAGAATTGCACCTTGCAATGTGGAGATATTACTGTTTGTGCATTTACAATATTCATTGATTTTTGCCATTGAAAAACATGTTTTTCATATACCAGAAATGTTTGAAGCTACTGACTGAATGAAAGGAGCTGGCATCTCACTCTCTTTGAATCTTCTTTATCATGCTAGGATTAACAGGAAAAAGCTAAAAATTTCAGAATTGCACCGTGCAATGTGGAGATATTACTGTTTGTGCATTTACAATATTCATTGATTTTTGCCATTGAAAAACATGTTTTTCATATACCAGAAATGTTTGAAGCTACTGACTGAATGAAAGGAGCTGGCATCTCACTCTCTTTGAATCTTCTTTATCATGCTAGGATTAGCAGGAAAAAGCAAAAAATTTCAGAATTGCACCTTGCAATGTGGAGATATTACTGTTTGTGCATTTACAATATTCATTGATTTTTGCCATTGAAAAACGTTTTTCATATACCAGAAATGTTTGAAGCTACTGACTGAATGAAAGGAGCTGGCATCTCACTCTCTTTGAATCTTCTTTATCATGCTAGGATTAACAGGAAAAAGCAAAAAATTTCAGAATTGCACCTTGCAATGTGGAGATATTACTGTTTGTGCATTTACAATATTCATTGATTTTTGCCATTGAAAAACATGTTTTTCATATACCAGAAATGTTTGAAGCTACTGACTGAATGAAAGGAGCTGGCATCTCACTCTCTTTGAATCTTCTTTATCATGCTAGGATTAACAGGAAAAAGCAAAAAATTTCAGAATTGCACCTTGCAATGTGGAGATATTACTGTTTGTGCATTTACAATATTCATTGATTTTTGCCTTTGAAAAACATGTTTTTCATATACCAGAAATGTTTGAAGCTACTGACTGAATGAAAGGAGCTGGCATCTCACTCTCTTTGAATCTTCTTTATCATGCTAGGATTAACAGGAAAAAGCTAAAAATTTCAGAATTGCACCGTGCAATGTGGAGATATCACTGTTTGTGCATTTACAATATTCATTGATTTTTGCCATTGAAAAACATGTTTTTCAAATACCAAAAATGTTTGAAGCTACTGACTGAATGAAAGGAGCTGGCATCTCACTCTCTTTGAATCTTCTTTATCATGCTAGGATTAGCAGGAAAAAGCAAAAAATTTCAGAATTGCACCTTGCAATGTGGAGATATTACTGTTTGTGCATTTACAATATTCATTGATTTTTGCCATTGAAAAACATGTTTTTCATATACCAGAAATATTTGAAGCTACTGACTGAATGAAAGGAGCTGGCATCTCACTCTCTTTGAATCTTCTTTATCATGCTAGGATTAACAGGAAAAAGCTAAAAATTTCAGAATTGCACCGTGCAATGTGGAGATATTACTGTTTGTGCATTTACAATATTCATTGATTTTTGCCATTGAAAAACATGTTTTTCATATACCAGAAATGTTTGAAGCTACTGACTGAATGAAAGGAGCTGGCATCTCACTCTCTTTGAATCTTCTTTATCATGCTAGGATTAGCAGGAAAAAGCTAAAAATTTCAGAATTGCACCTTGCAATGTGGAGATATTACTGTTTGTGCATTTACAATATTCATTGATTTTTGCCATTGAAAAACATGTTTTTCATATACCAGAAATGTTTGAAGCTACTGACTGAATGAAAGGAGCTGGCATCTCACTCTCTTTGAATCTTCTTTATCATGCTAGGATTAACAGGAAAAAGCAAAAAATTTCAGAATTGCACCTTGCAATGTGGAGATATTACTGTTTGTGCATTTACAATATTCATTGATTTTTGCCATTGAAAAACATGTTTTTCATATACCAGAAATGTTTGAAGCTACTGACTGAATGAAAGGAGCTGGCATCTCACTCTCTTTGAATCTTCTTTATCATGCTAGGATTAACAGGAAAAAGCTAAAAATTTCAGAATTGCACCGTGCAATGTGGAGATATTACTGTTTGTGCATTTACAATATTCATTGATTTTTGCCATTGAAAAACATGTTTTTCATATACCAGAAATGTTTGAAGCTACTGACTGAATGAAAGGAGCTGGCATCTCACTCTCTTTGAATCTTCTTTATCATGCTAGGATTAGCAGGAAAAAGCAAAAAATTTCAGAATTGCACCTTGGAATGTGGAGATATTACTGTTTGTGCATTTACAATATTCATTGATTTTTGCCATTGAAAAACATGTTTTTCATATACCAGAAATGTTTGAAGCTACTGACTGAATGAAAGGAGCTGGCATCTCACTCTCTTTGAATCTTCTTTATCATGCTAGGATTAACAGGAAAAAGCTAAAAATTTCAGAATTGCACCGTGCAATGTGGAGATATTACTGTTTGTGCATTTACAATATTCATTGATTTTTGCCATTGAAAAACATGTTTTTCATATACCAGAAATGTTTGAAGCTACTGACTGAATGAAAGGAGCTGGCATCTCACTCTCTTTGAATCTTCTTTATCATGCTAGGATTAGCAGGAAAAAGCAAAAAATTTCAGAATTGCACCTTGCAATGTGGAGATATTACTGTTTGTGCATTTACAATATTCATTGATTTTTGCCATTGAAAAACATGTTTTTCATATACCAGAAATATTTGAAGCTACTGACTGAATGAAAGGAGCTGGCATCTCACTCTCTTTGAATCTTTATCATGCTAGGATTAACAGGAAAAAGCTAAAAATTTCAGAATTGCACCGTGCAATGTGGAGATATTACTGTTTGTGCATTTACAATATTCATTGATTTTTGCCATTGAAAAACATGTTTTTCATATACCAGAAATGTTTGAAGCTACTGACTGAATGAAAGGAGCTGGCATCTCACTCTCTTTGAATCTTCTTTATCATGCTAGGATTAGCAGGAAAAAGCTAAAAATTTCAGAATTGCACCTTGCAATGTGGAGATATTACTGTTTGTGCATTTACAATATTCATTGATTTTTGCCATTGAAAAACATGTTTTTCATATACCAGAAATGTTTGAAGCTACTGACTGAATGAAAGGAGCTGGCATCTCACTCTCTTTGAATCTTCTTTATCATGCTAGGATTAACAGGAAAAAGCAAAAAATTTCAGAATTGCACCTTGCAATGTGGAGATATTACTGTTTGTGCATTTACAATATTCATTGATTTTTGCCATTGAAAAACATGTTTTTCATATACCAGAAATGTTTGAAGCTACTGACTGAATGAAAGGAGCTGGCATCTCACTCTCTTTGAATCTTCTTTATCATGCTAGGATTAACAGGAAAAAGCTAAAAATTTCAGAATTGCACCGTGCAATGTGGAGATATTACTGTTTGTGCATTTACAATATTCATTGATTTTTGCCATTGAAAAACATGTTTTTCATATACCAGAAATGTTTGAAGCTACTGACTGAATGAAAGGAGCTGGCATCTCACTCTCTTTGAATCTTCTTTATCATGCTAGGATTAGCAGGAAAAAGCAAAAAATTTCAGAATTGCACCTTGGAATGTGGAGATATTACTGTTTGTGCATTTACAATATTCATTGATTTTTGCCATTGAAAAACATGTTTTTCATATACCAGAAATGTTTGAATCTACTGACTGAATGAAAGGAGCTGGCATCTCACTCTCTTTGAATCTTCTTTATCATGCTAGGATTAACAGGAAAAAGCTAAAAATTTCAGAATTGCACCGTGCAATGTGGAGATATTACTGTTTGTGCATTTACAATATTCATTGATTTTTGCCATTGAAAAACATGTTTTTCATATACCAGAAATGTTTGAAGCTACTGACTGAATGAAAGGAGCTGGCATCTCACTCTCTTTGAATCTTCTTTATCATGCTAGGATTAGCAGGAAAAAGCAAAAAATTTCAGAATTGCACCTTGCAATGTGGAGATATTACTGTTTGTGCATTTACAATATTCATTGATTTTTGCCATTGAAAAACATGTTTTTCATATACCAGAAATGTTTGAAGCTACTGACTGAATGAAAGGAGCTGGCATCTCACTCTCTTTGAATCTTCTTTATCATGCTAGGATTAGCAGGAAAAAGCAAAAAATTTCAGAATTGCACCTTGCAATGTGGAGATATTACTGTTTGTGCATTTACAATATTCATTGATTTTTGCCATTGAAAAACATGTTTTTCATATACCAGAAATGTTTGAAGCTACTGACTGAATGAAAGGAGCTGGCATCTCACTCTCTTTGAATCTTCTTTATCATGCTAGGATTAACAGGAAAAAGCAAAAAATTTCAGAATTGCACCTTGCAATGTGGAGATATTACTCTTTGTGCATTTACAATATTCATTGATTTTTGCCATTGAAAAACATGTTTTTCATATACCAGAAATGTTTGAAGCTACTGACTGAATGAAAGGAGCTGGCATCTCACTCTCTTTGAATCTTCTTTATCATGCTAGGATTAACAGGAAAAAGCTAAAAATTTCAGAATTGCACCGTGCAATGTGGAGATATTACTGTTTGTGCATTTACAATATTCATTGATTTTTGCCATTGAAAAACATGTTTTTCATATACCAGAAATGTTTGAAGCTACTGACTGAATGAAAGGAGCTGGCATCTCACTCTCTTTGAATCTTTTTTATCATGCTAGGATTAACAGGAAAAAGCAAAAAATTTCAGAATTGCACCTTGCAATGTGGAGATATTACTGTTTGTGCATTTACAATATTCATTGATTTTTGCCATTGAAAAACATGTTTTTCATATACCAGAAATGTTTGAAGCTACTGACTGAATGAAAGGAGCTGGCATCTCACTCTCTTTGAATCTTCTTTATCATGCTAGGATTAACAGGAAAAAGCTAAAAATTTCAGAAATGCACCGTGCAATGTGGAGATATTACTGTTTGTGCATTTACAATATTCATTGATTTTTGCCATTGAAAAACATGTTTTTCATATACCAAAAATGTTTGAAGCTACTGACTGAATGAAAGGAGCTGGCATCTCACTCTCTTTGAATCTTCTTTATCATGCTAGGATTAGCAGGAAAAAGCAAAAAATTTCAGAATTGCACCTTGCAATGTGGAGATATTACTGTTTGTGCATTTACAATATTCATTGATTTTTGCCATTGAAAAACATGTTTTTCATATACCAGAA
>NW_027371679.1:0-24593 GCF_046119375.1 Phyllobates terribilis
ACCGTGCAATGTGGAGATATTACTGTTTGTGCATTTACAATATTCATTGATTTTTGCCATTGAAAAACATGTTTTTCATATACCAGAAATGTTTGAAGCTACTGACTGAATGAAAGGAGCTGGCATCTCACTCTCTTTGAATCTTCTTTATCATGCTAGGATTAACAGGAAAAAGCTAAAAATTTCAGAATTGCACCGTGCAATGTGGAGATATTACTGTTTGTGCATTTACAATATTCATTGATTTTTGCCATTGAAAAACATGTTTTTCATATACCAGAAATGTTTGAAGCTACTGACTGAATGAAAGGAGCTGGCATCTCACTCTCTTTGAATCTTCTTTATCATGCTAGGATTAACAGGAAAAAGCTAAAAATTTCAGAATTGCACCGTGCAATGTGGAGATATTACTGTTTGTGCATTTACAATATTCATCGATTTTTGCCATTGAAAAACATGTTTTTCATATACCAGAAATGTTTGAAGCTACTGACTGAATGAAAGGAGCTGGCATCTCACTCTCTTTGAATCTTCTTTATCATGCTAGGATTAGCAGGAAAAAGCAAAAAATTTCAGAATTGCACCTTGCAATGTGGAGATATTACTGTTTGTGCATTTACAATATTCATTGATTTTTGCCATTGAAAAACATGTTTTTCATATACCAGAAATGTTTGAAGCTACTGACTGAATGAAAGGAGCTGGCATCTCACTCTCTTTGAATCTTCTTTATCATGCTAGGATTAACAGGAAAAAGCAAAAAATTTCAGAATTGCACCTTGCAATGTGGAGATATTACTGTTTGTGCATTTACAATATTCATTGATTTTTGCCATTGAAAAACATGTTTTTCATATACCAGAAATGTTTGAAGCTACTGACTGAATGAAAGGAGCTGGCATCTCACTCTCTTTGAATCTTCTTTATCATGCTAGGATTAACAGGAAAAAGCTAAAAATTTCAGAATTGCACCGTGCAATGTGGAGATATTACTGTTTGTGCATTTACAATATTCATTGATTTTTGCCATTGAAAAACGTTTTTCATATACCAGAAATGTTTGAAGCTACTGACTGAATGAAAGGAGCTGGCATCTCACTCTCTTTGAATCTTCTTTATCATGCTAGGATTAGCAGGAAAAAGCAAAAAATTTCAGAATTGCACCTTGCAATGTGGAGATATTACTGTTTGTGCATTTACAATATTCATTGATTTTTGCCATTGAAAAACATGTTTTTCATATACCAGAAATGTTTGAAGCTACTGACTGAATGAAAGGAGCTGGCATCTCACTCTCTTTGAATCTTCTTTATCATGCTAGGATTAACAGGAAAAAGCAAAAAATTTCAGAATTGCACCTTGCAATGTGGAGATATTACTGTTTGTGCATTTACAATATTCATTGATTTTTGCCATTGAAAAACATGTTTTTCATATACCAGAAATGTTTGAAGCTACTGACTGAATGAAAGGAGCTGGCATCTCACTCTCTTTGAATCTTCTTTATCATGCTAGGATTAGCAGGAAAAAGCAAAAAATTTCAGAATTGCACCTTGCAATGTGGAGATATTACTGTTTGTGCATTTACAATATTCATTGATTTTTGCCATTGAAAAACGTCCAGAAATGTTTGAAGCTACTGACTGAATGAAAGGAGCTGGCATCTCACTCTCTTTGAATCTTCTTTATCATGCTAGGATTAGCAGGAAAAAGCAAAAAATTTCAGAATTGCACCTTGCAATGTGGAGATATTACTGTTTGTGCATTTACAATATTCATTGATTTTTGCCATTGAAAAACATGTTTTTCATATACCAGAAATGTTTGAAGCTACTGACTGAATGAAAGGAGCTGGCATCTCACTCTCTTTGAATCTTCTTTATCATGCTAGGATTAACAGGAAAAAGCAAAAAATTTCAGAATTGCACCTTGCAATGTGGAGATATTACTGTTTGTGCATTTACAATATTCATTGATTTTTGCCATTGAAAAACATGTTTTTCATATACCAGAAATGTTTGAAGCTAATGACTGAATGAAAGGAGCTGGCATCTCACTCTCTTGAATCTTCTTTATCATGCTAGGATTAGCAGGAATAAGCAAAAAATTTTCAGAATTGCACCTTGCAATGTGGAGATATTACTGTTTGTGCATTTACAATATTCATTGATTTTTGCCATTGAAAAACATGTTTTTCATATACCAGAAATGTTTGAAGCTACTGACTGAATGAAAGGAGCTGGCATCTCACTCTCTTTGAATCTTCTTTATCATGCTAGGATTAACAGGAAAAAGCTAAAAATTTCAGAATTGCACCGTGCAATGTGGAGATATTACTGTTTGTGCATTTACAATATTCATTGATTTTTGCCATTGAAAAACATGTTTTTCATATACCAGAAATGTTTGAAGCTACTGACTGAATGAAAGGAGCTGGCATCTCACTCTCTTTGAATCTTCTTTATCATGCTAGGATTAGCAGGAAAAAGCAAAAAATTTCAGAATTGCACCTTGCAATGTGGAGATATTACTGTTTGTGCATTTACAATATTCATTGATTTTTGCCATTGAAAAACATGTTTTTCATATACCAGAAATGTTTGAAGCTACTGACTGAATGAAAGGAGCTGGCATCTCACTCTCTTTGAATCTTCTTTATCATGCTAGGATTAACAGGAAAAAGCTAAAAATTTCAGAATTGCACCGTGCAATGTGGAGATATTACTGTTTGTGCATTTACAATATTCATTGATTTTTGCCATTGAAAAACATGTTTTTCATATACCAGAAATGTTTGAAGCTACTGACTGAATGAAAGGAGCTGGCATCTCACTCTCTTTGAATCTTCTTTATCATGCTAGGATTAGCAGGAAAAAGCAAAAAATTTCAGAATTGCACCTTGCAATGTGGAGATATTACTGTTTGTGCATTTACAATATTCATTGATTTTTGCCATTGAAAAACATGTTTTTCATATACCAGAAATGTTTGAAGCTACTGACTGAATGAAAGGAGCTGGCATCTCACTCTCTTTGAATCTTCTTTATCATGCTAGGATTAACAGGAAAAAGCAAAAAATTTCAGAATTGCACCTTGCAATGTGGAGATATTACTGTTTGTGCATTTACAATATTCATTGATTTTTGCCATTGAAAAACATGTTTTTCATATACCAGAAATGTTTGAAGCTACTGACTGAATGAAAGGAGCTGGCATCTCACTCTCTTTGAATCTTCTTTATCATGCTAGGATTAGCAGGAAAAAGCAAAAAATTTCAGAATTGCACCTTGCAATGTGGAGATATTACTGTTTGTGCATTTACAATATTCATTGATTTTTGCCATTGAAAAACATGTTTTTCATATACCAGAAATGTTTGAAGCTACTGACTGAATGAAAGGAGCTGGCATCTCACTCTCTTTGAATCTTCTTTATCATGCTAGGATTAACAGGAAAAAGCTAAAAATTTCAGAATTGCACCGTGCAATGTGGAGATATTACTGTTTGTGCATTTACAATATTCATTGATTTTTGCCATTGAAAAACATGTTTTTCATATACCAGAAATGTTTGAAGCTACTGACTGAATGAAAGGAGCTGGCATCTCACACTCTTTGAATCTTCTTTATCATGCTAGGATTAGCAGGAAAAAGCAAAAAATTTCAGAATTGCACCTTGCAATGTGGAGATATTACTGTTTGTGCATTTACAATATTCATTGATTTTTGCCATTGAAAAACATGTTTTTCATATACCAGAAATGTTTGAAGCTACTGACTGAATGAAAGGAGCTGGCATCTCTCTTTGAATCTTCTTTATCATGCTAGGATTAGCAGGAAAAAGCAAAAAATTTCAGAATTGCACCTTGCAATGTGGAGATATTACTGTTTGTGCATTTACAATATTCATTGATTTTTGCCATTGAAAAACATGTTTTTCATATACCAGAAATGTTTGAAGCTACTGACTGAATGAAAGGAGCTGGCATCTCACTCTCTTTGAATCTTCTTTATCATGCTAGGATTAACAGGAAAAAGCTAAAAATTTCAGAATTGCACCGTGCAATGTGGAGATATTACTGTTTGTGCATTTACAATATTCATTGATTTTTGCCATTGAAAAACATGTTTTTCATATACCAGAAATGTTTGAAGCTACTGACTGAATGAAAGGAGCTGGCATCTCACTCTCTTTGAATCTTCTTTATCATGCTAGGATTAGCAGGAAAAAGCAAAAAATTTCAGAATTGCACCTTGCAATGTGGAGATATTACTGTTTGTGCATTTACAATATTCATTGATTTTTGCCATTGAAAAACATGTTTTTCATATACCAGAAATGTTTGAAGCTACTGACTGAATGAAAGGAGCTGGCATCTGACTCTCTTTGAATCTTCTTTATCATGCTAGGATTAACAGGAAAAAGCAAAAAATTTCAGAATTGCACCTTGCAATGTGGAGATATTACTGTTTGTGCATTTACAATATTCATTGATTTTTGCCATTGAAAAACATGTTTTTCATATACCAGAAATGTTTGAAGCTACTGACTGAATGAAAGGAGCTGGCATCTCACTCTCTTTGAATCTTCTTTATCATGCTAGGATTAGCAGGAAAAAGCAAAAAATTTCAGAATTGCACCTTGCAATGTGGAGATATTACTGTTTGTGCATTTACAATATTCATTGATTTTTGCCATTGAAAAACATGTTTTTCATATACCAGAAATGTTTGAAGCTACTGACTGAATGAAAGGAGCTGGCATCTCACTCTCTTTGAATCTTCTTTATCATGCTAGGATTAACAGGAAAAAGCTAAAAATTTCAGAATTGCACCGTGCAATGTGGAGATATTACTGTTTGTGCATTTACAATATTCATTGATTTTTGCCATTGAAAAACATGTTTTTCATATACCAGAAATGTTTGAAGCTACTGACTGAATGAAAGGAGCTGGCATCTCACACTCTTTGAATCTTCTTTATCATGCTAGGATTAGCAGGAAAAAGCAAAAAATTTCAGAATTGCACCTTGCAATGTGGAGATATTACTGTTTGTGCATTTACAATATTCATTGATTTTTGCCATTGAAAAACATGTTTTTCATATACCAGAAATGTTTGAAGCTACTGACTGAATGAAAGGAGCTGGCATCTCACTCTCTTTGAATCTTCTTTATCATGCTAGGATTAGCAGGAAAAAGCAAAAAATTTCAGAATTGCACCTTGCAATGTGGAGATATTACTGTTTGTGCATTTACAATATTCATTGATTTTTGCCATTGAAAAACATGTTTTTCATATACCAGAAATGTTTGAAGCTACTGACTGAATGAAAGGAGCTGGCATCTCACTCTCTTTGAATCTTCTTTATCATGCTAGGATTAACAGGAAAAAGCAAAAAATTTCAGAATTGCACCGTGCAATGTGGAGATATTACTGTTTGTGCATTTACAATATTCATTGATTTTTGCCATTGAAAAACATGTTTTTCATATACCAGAAATGTTTGAAGCTACTGACTGAATGAAAGGAGCTGGCATCTCACTCTCTTTGAATCTTCTTTATCATGCTAGGATTAACAGGAAAAAGCTAAAAATTTCAGAATTGCACCGTGCAATGTGGAGATATTACTGTTTGTGCATTTACAATATTCATTGATTTTTGCCATTGAAAAACATGTTTTTCATATACCAGAAATGTTTGAAGCTACTGACTGAATGAAAGGAGCTGGCATCTCACTCTCTTTGAATCTTCTTTATCATGCTAGGATTAGCAGGAAAAAGCAAAAAATTTCAGAATTGCACCTTGCAATGTGGAGATATTACTGTTTGTGCATTTACAATATTCATTGATTTTTGCCATTGAAAAACATGTTTTTCATATACCAGAAATGTTTGAAGCTACTGACTGAATGAAAGGAGCTGGCATCTCACTCTCTTTGAATCTTCTTTATCATGCTAGGATTAGCAGGAAAAAGCAAAAAATTTCAGAATTGCACCTTGCAATGTGGAGATATTACTGTTTGTGCATTTACAATATTCATTGATTTTTGCCATTGAAAAACATGTTTTTCATATACCAGAAATGTTTGAAGCTACTGACTGAATGAAAGGAGCTGGCATCTCACTCTCTTTGAATCTTCTTTATCATGCTAGGATTAGCAGGAAAAAGCAAAAAATTTCAGAATTGCACCTTGCAATGTGGAGATATTACTGTTTGTGCATTTACAATATTCATTGATTTTTGCCATTGAAAAACATGTTTTTCATATACCAGAAATGTTTGAAGCTACTGACTGAATGAAAGGAGCTGGCATCTGACTCTCTTTGAATCTTCTTTATCATGCTAGGATTAACAGGAAAAAGCAAAAAATTTCAGAATTGCACCTTGCAATGTGGAGATATTACTGTTTGTGCATTTACAATATTCATTGATTTTTGCCATTGAAAAACATGTTTTTCATATACCAGAAATGTTTGAAGCTACTGACTGAATGAAAGGAGCTGGCATCTCACTCTCTTTGAATCTTCTTTATCATGCTAGGATTAGCAGGAAAAAGCAAAAAATTTCAGAATTGCACCTTGCAATGTGGAGATATTACTGTTTGTGCATTTACAATATTCATTGATTTTTGCCATTGAAAAACATGTTTTTCATATACCAGAAATGTTTGAAGCTACTGACTGAATGAAAGGAGCTGGCATCTCACTCTCTTTGAATCTTCTTTATCATGCTAGGATTAACAGGAAAAAGCTAAAAATTTCAGAATTGCACCGTGCAATGTGGAGATATTACTGTTTGTGCATTTACAATATTCATTGATTTTTGCCATTGAAAAACATGTTTTTCATATACCAGAAATGTTTGAAGCTACTGACTGAATGAAAGGAGCTGGCATCTGACTCTCTTTGAATCTTCTTTATCATGCTAGGATTAACAGGAAAAAGCAAAAAATTTCAGAATTGCACCTTGCAATGTGGAGATATTACTGTTTGTGCATTTACAATATTCATTGATTTTTGCCATTGAAAAACATGTTTTTCATATACCAGAAATGTTTGAAGCTACTGACTGAATGAAAGGAGCTGGCATCTCACTCTCTTTGAATCTTCTTTATCATGCTAGGATTAGCAGGAAAAAGCAAAAAATTTCAGAATTGCACCTTGCAATGTGGAGATATTACTGTTTGTGCATTTACAATATTCATTGATTTTTGCCATTGAAAAACATGTTTTTCATATACCAGAAATGTTTGAAGCTACTGACTGAATGAAAGGAGCTGGCATCTCACTCTCTTTGAATCTTCTTTATCATGCTAGGATTAACAGGAAAAAGCTAAAAATTTCAGAATTGCACCGTGCAATGTGGAGATATTACTGTTTGTGCATTTACAATATTCATTGATTTTTGCCATTGAAAAACATGTTTTTCATATACCAGAAATGTTTGAAGCTACTGACTGAATGAAAGGAGCTGGCATCTCACTCTCTTTGAATCTTCTTTATCATGCTAGGATTAACAGGAAAAAGCTAAAAATTTCAGAATTGCACCGTGCAATGTGGAGATATTACTGTTTGTGCATTTACAATATTCATTGATTTTTGCCATTGAAAAACATGTTTTTCATATACCAGAAATGTTTGAAGCTACTGACTGAATGAAAGGAGCTGGCATCTCACACTCTTTGAATCTTCTTTATCATGCTAGGATTAGCAGGAAAAAGCAAAAAATTTCAGAATTGCACCTTGCAATGTGGAGATATTACTGTTTGTGCATTTACAATATTCATTGATTTTTGCCATTGAAAAACATGTTTTTCATATACCAGAAATGTTTGAAGCTACTGACTGAATGAAAGGAGCTGGCATCTCACTCTCTTTGAATCTTCTTTATCATGCTAGGATTAGCAGGAAAAAGCAAAAAATTTCAGAATTGCACCTTGCAATGTGGAGATATTACTGTTTGTGCATTTACAATATTCATTGATTTTTGCCATTGAAAAACATGTTTTTCATATACCAGAAATGTTTGAAGCTACTGACTGAATGAAAGGAGCTGGCATCTCACTCTCTTTGAATCTTCTTTATCATGCTAGGATTAACAGGAAAAAGCTAAAAATTTCAGAATTGCACCTTGCAATGTGGAGATATTACTGTTTGTGCATTTACAATATTCATTGATTTTTGCCATTGAAAAACATGTTTTTCATATACCAGAAATGTTTGAAGCTACTGACTGAATGAAAGGAGCTGGCATCTCACTCTCTTTGAATCTTCTTTATCATGCTAGGATTAGCAGGAAAAAGCAAAAAATTTCAGAATTGCACCTTGCAATGTGGAGATATTACTGTTTGTGCATTTACAATATTCATTGATTTTTGCCATTGAAAAACATGTTTTTCATATACCAGAAATGTTTGAAGCTACTGACTGAATGAAAGGAGCTGGCATCTCACTCTCTTTGAATCTTCTTTATCATGCTAGGATTAACAGGAAAAAGCTAAAAATTTCAGAATTGCACCGTGCAATGTGGAGATATTACTGTTTGTGCATTTACAATATTCATTGATTTTTGCCATTGAAAAACATGTTTTTCATATACCAGAAATGTTTGAAGCTACTGACTGAATGAAAGGAGCTGGCATCTCACACTCTTTGAATCTTCTTTATCATGCTAGGATTAGCAGGAAAAAGCAAAAAATTTCAGAATTGCACCTTGCAATGTGGAGATATTACTGTTTGTGCATTTACAATATTCATTGATTTTTGCCATTGAAAAACATGTTTTTCATATACCAGAAATGTTTGAAGCTACTGACTGAATGAAAGGAGCTGGCATCTCTCTTTGAATCTTCTTTATCATGCTAGGATTAGCAGGAAAAAGCAAAAAATTTCAGAATTGCACCTTGCAATGTGGAGATATTACTGTTTGTGCATTTACAATATTCATTGATTTTTGCCATTGAAAAACATGTTTTTCATATACCAGAAATGTTTGAAGCTACTGACTGAATGAAAGGAGCTGGCATCTCACTCTCTTTGAATCTTCTTTATCATGCTAGGATTAACAGGAAAAAGCTAAAAATTTCAGAATTGCACCGTGCAATGTGGAGATATTACTGTTTGTGCATTTACAATATTCATTGATTTTTGCCATTGAAAAACATGTTTTTCATATACCAGAAATGTTTGAAGCTACTGACTGAATGAAAGGAGCTGGCATCTCACTCTCTTTGAATCTTCTTTATCATGCTAGGATTAGCAGGAAAAAGCAAAAAATTTCAGAATTGCACCTTGCAATGTGGAGATATTACTGTTTGTGCATTTACAATATTCATTGATTTTTGCCATTGAAAAACATGTTTTTCATATACCAGAAATGTTTGAAGCTACTGACTGAATGAAAGGAGCTGGCATCTGACTCTCTTTGAATCTTCTTTATCATGCTAGGATTAACAGGAAAAAGCAAAAAATTTCAGAATTGCACCTTGCAATGTGGAGATATTACTGTTTGTGCATTTACAATATTCATTGATTTTTGCCATTGAAAAACGTTTTTCATATACCAGAAATGTTTGAAGCTACTGACTGAATGAAAGGAGCTGGCATCTCACTCTCTTTGAATCTTCTTTATCATGCTAGGATTAGCAGGAAAAAGCAAAAAATTTCAGAATTGCACCTTGCAATGTGGAGATATTACTGTTTGTGCATTTACAATATTCATTGATTTTTGCCATTGAAAAACATGTTTTTCATATACCAGAAATGTTTGAAGCTACTGACTGAATGAAAGGAGCTGGCATCTCACTCTCTTTGAATCTTCTTTATCATGCTAGGATTAACAGGAAAAAGCTAAAAATTTCAGAATTGCACCGTGCAATGTGGAGATATTACTGTTTGTGCATTTACAATATTCATTGATTTTTGCCATTGAAAAACATGTTTTTCATATACCAGAAATGTTTGAAGCTACTGACTGAATGAAAGGAGCTGGCATCTCACACTCTTTGAATCTTCTTTATCATGCTAGGATTAGCAGGAAAAAGCAAAAAATTTCAGAATTGCACCTTGCAATGTGGAGATATTACTGTTTGTGCATTTACAATATTCATTGATTTTTGCCATTGAAAAACATGTTTTTCATATACCAGAAATGTTTGAAGCTACTGACTGAATGAAAGGAGCTGGCATCTCTCTTTGAATCTTCTTTATCATGCTAGGATTAGCAGGAAAAAGCAAAAAATTTCAGAATTGCACCTTGCAATGTGGAGATATTACTGTTTGTGCATTTACAATATTCATTGATTTTTGCCATTGAAAAACATGTTTTTCATATACCAGAAATGTTTGAAGCTACTGACTGAATGAAAGGAGCTGGCATCTCACTCTCTTTGAATCTTCTTTATCATGCTAGGATTAACAGGAAAAAGCTAAAAATTTCAGAATTGCACCGTGCAATGTGGAGATATTACTGTTTGTGCATTTACAATATTCATTGATTTTTGCCATTGAAAAACATGTTTTTCATATACCAGAAATGTTTGAAGCTACTGACTGAATGAAAGGAGCTGGCATCTCACTCTCTTTGAATCTTCTTTATCATGCTAGGATTAGCAGGAAAAAGCAAAAAATTTCAGAATTGCACCTTGCAATGTGGAGATATTACTGTTTGTGCATTTACAATATTCATTGATTTTTGCCATTGAAAAACATGTTTTTCATATACCAGAAATGTTTGAAGCTACTGACTGAATGAAAGGAGCTGGCATCTGACTCTCTTTGAATCTTCTTTATCATGCTAGGATTAACAGGAAAAAGCAAAAAATTTCAGAATTGCACCTTGCAATGTGGAGATATTACTGTTTGTGCATTTACAATATTCATTGATTTTTGCCATTGAAAAACATGTTTTTCATATACCAGAAATGTTTGAAGCTACTGACTGAATGAAAGGAGCTGGCATCTCACTCTCTTTGAATCTTCTTTATCATGCTAGGATTAGCAGGAAAAAGCAAAAAATTTCAGAATTGCACCTTGCAATGTGGAGATATTACTGTTTGTGCATTTACAATATTCATTGATTTTTGCCATTGAAAAACATGTTTTTCATATACCAGAAATGTTTGAAGCTACTGACTGAATGAAAGGAGCTGGCATCTCACTCTCTTTGAATCTTCTTTATCATGCTAGGATTAACAGGAAAAAGCTAAAAATTTCAGAATTGCACCGTGCAATGTGGAGATATTACTGTTTGTGCATTTACAATATTCATTGATTTTTGCCATTGAAAAACATGTTTTTCATATACCAGAAATGTTTGAAGCTACTGACTGAATGAAAGGAGCTGGCATCTCACACTCTTTGAATCTTCTTTATCATGCTAGGATTAGCAGGAAAAAGCAAAAAATTTCAGAATTGCACCTTGCAATGTGGAGATATTACTGTTTGTGCATTTACAATATTCATTGATTTTTGCCATTGAAAAACATGTTTTTCATATACCAGAAATGTTTGAAGCTACTGACTGAATGAAAGGAGCTGGCATCTCTCTTTGAATCTTCTTTATCATGCTAGGATTAGCAGGAAAAAGCAAAAAATTTCAGAATTGCACCTTGCAATGTGGAGATATTACTGTTTGTGCATTTACAATATTCATTGATTTTTGCCATTGAAAAACATGTTTTTCATATACCAGAAATGTTTGAAGCTACTGACTGAATGAAAGGAGCTGGCATCTCACTCTCTTTGAATCTTCTTTATCATGCTAGGATTAACAGGAAAAAGCTAAAAATTTCAGAATTGCACCGTGCAATGTGGAGATATTACTGTTTGTGCATTTACAATATTCATTGATTTTTGCCATTGAAAAACATGTTTTTCATATACCAGAAATGTTTGAAGCTACTGACTGAATGAAAGGAGCTGGCATCTCACTCTCTTTGAATCTTCTTTATCATGCTAGGATTAGCAGGAAAAAGCAAAAAATTTCAGAATTGCACCTTGCAATGTGGAGATATTACTGTTTGTGCATTTACAATATTCATTGATTTTTGCCATTGAAAAACATGTTTTTCATATACCAGAAATGTTTGAAGCTACTGACTGAATGAAAGGAGCTGGCATCTGACTCTCTTTGAATCTTCTTTATCATGCTAGGATTAACAGGAAAAAGCAAAAAATTTCAGAATTGCACCTTGCAATGTGGAGATATTACTGTTTGTGCATTTACAATATTCATTGATTTTTGCCATTGAAAAACATGTTTTTCATATACCAGAAATGTTTGAAGCTACTGACTGAATGAAAGGAGCTGGCATCTCACTCTCTTTGAATCTTCTTTATCATGCTAGGATTAGCAGGAAAAAGCAAAAAATTTCAGAATTGCACCTTGCAATGTGGAGATATTACTGTTTGTGCATTTACAATATTCATTGATTTTTGCCATTGAAAAACATGTTTTTCATATACCAGAAATGTTTGAAGCTACTGACTGAATGAAAGGAGCTGGCATCTCACTCTCTTTGAATCTTCTTTATCATGCTAGGATTAACAGGAAAAAGCTAAAAATTTCAGAATTGCACCGTGCAATGTGGAGATATTACTGTTTGTGCATTTACAATATTCATTGATTTTTGCCATTGAAAAACATGTTTTTCATATACCAGAAATGTTTGAAGCTACTGACTGAATGAAAGGAGCTGGCATCTCACACTCTTTGAATCTTCTTTATCATGCTAGGATTAGCAGGAAAAAGCAAAAAATTTCAGAATTGCACCTTGCAATGTGGAGATATTACTGTTTGTGCATTTACAATATTCATTGATTTTTGCCATTGAAAAACATGTTTTTCATATACCAGAAATGTTTGAAGCTACTGACTGAATGAAAGGAGCTGGCATCTCACTCTCTTTGAATCTTCTTTATCATGCTAGGATTAGCAGGAAAAAGCAAAAAATTTCAGAATTGCACCTTGCAATGTGGAGATATTACTGTTTGTGCATTTACAATATTCATTGATTTTTGCCATTGAAAAACATGTTTTTCATATACCAGAAATGTTTGAAGCTACTGACTGAATGAAAGGAGCTGGCATCTCACTCTCTTTGAATCTTCTTTATCATGCTAGGATTAACAGGAAAAAGCAAAAAATTTCAGAATTGCACCGTGCAATGTGGAGATATTACTGTTTGTGCATTTACAATATTCATTGATTTTTGCCATTGAAAAACATGTTTTTCATATACCAGAAATGTTTGAAGCTACTGACTGAATGAAAGGAGCTGGCATCTCACTCTCTTTGAATCTTCTTTATCATGCTAGGATTAACAGGAAAAAGCTAAAAATTTCAGAATTGCACCGTGCAATGTGGAGATATTACTGTTTGTGCATTTACAATATTCATTGATTTTTGCCATTGAAAAACGTTTTTCATATACCAGAAATGTTTGAAGCTACTGACTGAATGAAAGGAGCTGGCATCTCACTCTCTTTGAATCTTCTTTATCATGCTAGGATTAGCAGGAAAAAGCAAAAAATTTCAGAATTGCACCTTGCAATGTGGAGATATTACTGTTTGTGCATTTACAATATTCATTGATTTTTGCCATTGAAAAACATGTTTTTCATATACCAGAAATGTTTGAAGCTACTGACTGAATGAAAGGAGCTGGCATCTCACTCTCTTTGAATCTTCTTTATCATGCTAGGATTAGCAGGAAAAAGCAAAAAATTTCAGAATTGCACCTTGCAATGTGGAGATATTACTGTTTGTGCATTTACAATATTCATTGATTTTTGCCATTGAAAAACATGTTTTTCATATACCAGAAATGTTTGAAGCTACTGACTGAATGAAAGGAGCTGGCATCTCACTCTCTTTGAATCTTCTTTATCATGCTAGGATTAGCAGGAAAAAGCAAAAAATTTCAGAATTGCACCTTGCAATGTGGAGATATTACTGTTTGTGCATTTACAATATTCATTGATTTTTGCCATTGAAAAACATGTTTTTCATATACCAGAAATGTTTGAAGCTACTGACTGAATGAAAGGAGCTGGCATCTCACTCTCTTTGAATCTTCTTTATCATGCTAGGATTAACAGGAAAAAGCTAAAAATTTCAGAATTGCACCGTGCAATGTGGAGATATTACTGTTTGTGCATTTACAATATTCATTGATTTTTGCCATTGAAAAACATGTTTTTCATATACCAGAAATGTTTGAAGCTACTGACTGAATGAAAGGAGCTGGCATCTCACACTCTTTGAATCTTCTTTATCATGCTAGGATTAGCAGGAAAAAGCAAAAAATTTCAGAATTGCACCTTGCAATGTGGAGATATTACTGTTTGTGCATTTACAATATTCATTGATTTTTGCCATTGAAAAACGTTTTTCATATACCAGAAATGTTTGAAGCTACTGACTGAATGAAAGGAGCTGGCATCTCACTCTCTTTGAATCTTCTTTATCATGCTAGGATTAGCAGGAAAAAGCAAAAAATTTCAGAATTGCACCTTGCAATGTGGAGATATTACTGTTTGTGCATTTACAATATTCATTGATTTTTGCCATTGAAAAACATGTTTTTCATATACCAGAAATGTTTGAAGCTACTGACTGAATGAAAGGAGCTGGCATCTCACTCTCTTTGAATCTTCTTTATCATGCTAGGATTAACAGGAAAAAGCTAAAAATTTCAGAATTGCACCGTGCAATGTGGAGATATTACTGTTTGTGCATTTACAATATTCATTGATTTTTGCCATTGAAAAACATGTTTTTCATATACCAGAAATGTTTGAAGCTACTGACTGAATGAAAGGAGCTGGCATCTCACACTCTTTGAATCTTCTTTATCATGCTAGGATTAGCAGGAAAAAGCAAAAAATTTCAGAATTGCACCTTGCAATGTGGAGATATTACTGTTTGTGCATTTACAATATTCATTGATTTTTGCCATTGAAAAACATGTTTTTCATATACCAGAAATGTTTGAAGCTACTGACTGAATGAAAGGAGCTGGCATCTCTCTTTGAATCTTCTTTATCATGCTAGGATTAGCAGGAAAAAGCAAAAAATTTCAGAATTGCACCTTGCAATGTGGAGATATTACTGTTTGTGCATTTACAATATTCATTGATTTTTGCCATTGAAAAACATGTTTTTCATATACCAGAAATGTTTGAAGCTACTGACTGAATGAAAGGAGCTGGCATCTCACTCTCTTTGAATCTTCTTTATCATGCTAGGATTAACAGGAAAAAGCTAAAAATTTCAGAATTGCACCGTGCAATGTGGAGATATTACTGTTTGTGCATTTACAATATTCATTGATTTTTGCCATTGAAAAACATGTTTTTCATATACCAGAAATGTTTGAAGCTACTGACTGAATGAAAGGAGCTGGCATCTCACTCTCTTTGAATCTTCTTTATCATGCTAGGATTAGCAGGAAAAAGCAAAAAATTTCAGAATTGCACCTTGCAATGTGGAGATATTACTGTTTGTGCATTTACAATATTCATTGATTTTTGCCATTGAAAAACATGTTTTTCATATACCAGAAATGTTTGAAGCTACTGACTGAATGAAAGGAGCTGGCATCTGACTCTCTTTGAATCTTCTTTATCATGCTAGGATTAACAGGAAAAAGCAAAAAATTTCAGAATTGCACCTTGCAATGTGGAGATATTACTGTTTGTGCATTTACAATATTCATTGATTTTTGCCATTGAAAAACATGTTTTTCATATACCAGAAATGTTTGAAGCTACTGACTGAATGAAAGGAGCTGGCATCTCACTCTCTTTGAATCTTCTTTATCATGCTAGGATTAGCAGGAAAAAGCAAAAAATTTCAGAATTGCACCTTGCAATGTGGAGATATTACTGTTTGTGCATTTACAATATTCATTGATTTTTGCCATTGAAAAACATGTTTTTCATATACCAGAAATGTTTGAAGCTACTGACTGAATGAAAGGAGCTGGCATCTCACTCTCTTTGAATCTTCTTTATCATGCTAGGATTAACAGGAAAAAGCTAAAAATTTCAGAATTGCACCGTGCAATGTGGAGATATTACTGTTTGTGCATTTACAATATTCATTGATTTTTGCCATTGAAAAACATGTTTTTCATATACCAGAAATGTTTGAAGCTACTGACTGAATGAAAGGAGCTGGCATCTCACACTCTTTGAATCTTCTTTATCATGCTAGGATTAGCAGGAAAAAGCAAAAAATTTCAGAATTGCACCTTGCAATGTGGAGATATTACTGTTTGTGCATTTACAATATTCATTGATTTTTGCCATTGAAAAACATGTTTTTCATATACCAGAAATGTTTGAAGCTACTGACTGAATGAAAGGAGCTGGCATCTCACTCTCTTTGAATCTTCTTTATCATGCTAGGATTAGCAGGAAAAAGCAAAAAATTTCAGAATTGCACCTTGCAATGTGGAGATATTACTGTTTGTGCATTTACAATATTCATTGATTTTTGCCATTGAAAAACATGTTTTTCATATACCAGAAATGTTTGAAGCTACTGACTGAATGAAAGGAGCTGGCATCTCACTCTCTTTGAATCTTCTTTATCATGCTAGGATTAACAGGAAAAAGCAAAAAATTTCAGAATTGCACCGTGCAATGTGGAGATATTACTGTTTGTGCATTTACAATATTCATTGATTTTTGCCATTGAAAAACATGTTTTTCATATACCAGAAATGTTTGAAGCTACTGACTGAATGAAAGGAGCTGGCATCTCACTCTCTTTGAATCTTCTTTATCATGCTAGGATTAACAGGAAAAAGCTAAAAATTTCAGAATTGCACCGTGCAATGTGGAGATATTACTGTATGTGCATTTACAATATTCATTGATTTTTGCCATTGAAAAACGTTTTTCATATACCAGAAATGTTTGAAGCTACTGACTGAATGAAAGGAGCTGGCATCTCACTCTCTTTGAATCTTCTTTATCATGCTAGGATTAGCAGGAAAAAGCAAAAAATTTCAGAATTGCACCTTGCAATGTGGAGATATTACTGTTTGTGCATTTACAATATTCATTGATTTTTGCCATTGAAAAACATGTTTTTCATATACCAGAAATGTTTGAAGCTACTGACTGAATGAAAGGAGCTGGCATCTCACTCTCTTTGAATCTTCTTTATCATGCTAGGATTAGCAGGAAAAAGCAAAAAATTTCAGAATTGCACCTTGCAATGTGGAGATATTACTGTTTGTGCATTTACAATATTCATTGATTTTTGCCATTGAAAAACATGTTTTTCATATACCAGAAATGTTTGAAGCTACTGACTGAATGAAAGGAGCTGGCATCTCACTCTCTTTGAATCTTCTTTATCATGCTAGGATTAGCAGGAAAAAGCAAAAAATTTCAGAATTGCACCTTGCAATGTGGAGATATTACTGTTTGTGCATTTACAATATTCATTGATTTTTGCCATTGAAAAACATGTTTTTCATATACCAGAAATGTTTGAAGCTACTGACTGAATGAAAGGAGCTGGCATCTCACTCTCTTTGAATCTTCTTTATCATGCTAGGATTAGCAGGAAAAAGCAAAAAATTTCAGAATTGCACCTTGCAATGTGGAGATATTACTGTTTGTGCATTTACAATATTCATTGATTTTTGCCATTGAAAAACATGTTTTTCATATACCAGAAATGTTTGAAGCTACTGACTGAATGAAAGGAGCTGGCATCTGACTCTCTTTGAATCTTCTTTATCATGCTAGGATTAACAGGAAAAAGCAAAAAATTTCAGAATTGCACCTTGCAATGTGGAGATATTACTGTTTGTGCATTTACAATATTCATTGATTTTTGCCATTGAAAAACATGTTTTTCATATACCAGAAATGTTTGAAGCTACTGACTGAATGAAAGGAGCTGGCATCTCACTCTCTTTGAATCTTCTTTATCATGCTAGGATTAGCAGGAAAAAGCAAAAAATTTCAGAATTGCACCTTGCAATGTGGAGATATTACTGTTTGTGCATTTACAATATTCATTGATTTTTGCCATTGAAAAACATGTTTTTCATATACCAGAAATGTTTGAAGCTACTGACTGAATGAAAGGAGCTGGCATCTCACTCTCTTTGAATCTTCTTTATCATGCTAGGATTAACAGGAAAAAGCTAAAAATTTCAGAATTGCACCGTGCAATGTGGAGATATTACTGTTTGTGCATTTACAATATTCATTGATTTTTGCCATTGAAAAACATGTTTTTCATATACCAGAAATGTTTGAAGCTACTGACTGAATGAAAGGAGCTGGCATCTCACACTCTTTGAATCTTCTTTATCATGCTAGGATTAGCAGGAAAAAGCAAAAAATTTCAGAATTGCACCTTGCAATGTGGAGATATTACTGTTTGTGCATTTACAATATTCATTGATTTTTGCCATTGAAAAACATGTTTTTCATATACCAGAAATGTTTGAAGCTACTGACTGAATGAAAGGAGCTGGCATCTCTCTTTGAATCTTCTTTATCATGCTAGGATTAGCAGGAAAAAGCAAAAAATTTCAGAATTGCACCTTGCAATGTGGAGATATTACTGTTTGTGCATTTACAATATTCATTGATTTTTGCCATTGAAAAACATGTTTTTCATATACCAGAAATGTTTGAAGCTACTGACTGAATGAAAGGAGCTGGCATCTCACTCTCTTTGAATCTTCTTTATCATGCTAGGATTAACAGGAAAAAGCTAAAAATTTCAGAATTGCACCGTGCAATGTGGAGATATTACTGTTTGTGCATTTACAATATTCATTGATTTTTGCCATTGAAAAACATGTTTTTCATATACCAGAAATGTTTGAAGCTACTGACTGAATGAAAGGAGCTGGCATCTCACTCTCTTTGAATCTTCTTTATCATGCTAGGATTAGCAGGAAAAAGCAAAAAATTTCAGAATTGCACCTTGCAATGTGGAGATATTACTGTTTGTGCATTTACAATATTCATTGATTTTTGCCATTGAAAAACATGTTTTTCATATACCAGAAATGTTTGAAGCTACTGACTGAATGAAAGGAGCTGGCATCTGACTCTCTTTGAATCTTCTTTATCATGCTAGGATTAACAGGAAAAAGCAAAAAATTTCAGAATTGCACCTTGCAATGTGGAGATATTACTGTTTGTGCATTTACAATATTCATTGATTTTTGCCATTGAAAAACATGTTTTTCATATACCAGAAATGTTTGAAGCTACTGACTGAATGAAAGGAGCTGGCATCTCACTCTCTTTGAATCTTCTTTATCATGCTAGGATTAGCAGGAAAAAGCAAAAAATTTCAGAATTGCACCTTGCAATGTGGAGATATTACTGTTTGTGCATTTACAATATTCATTGATTTTTGCCATTGAAAAACATGTTTTTCATATACCAGAAATGTTTGAAGCTACTGACTGAATGAAAGGAGCTGGCATCTCACTCTCTTTGAATCTTCTTTATCATGCTAGGATTAACAGGAAAAAGCTAAAAATTTCAGAATTGCACCGTGCAATGTGGAGATATTACTGTTTGTGCATTTACAATATTCATTGATTTTTGCCATTGAAAAACATGTTTTTCATATACCAGAAATGTTTGAAGCTACTGACTGAATGAAAGGAGCTGGCATCTCACACTCTTTGAATCTTCTTTATCATGCTAGGATTAGCAGGAAAAAGCAAAAAATTTCAGAATTGCACCTTGCAATGTGGAGATATTACTGTTTGTGCATTTACAATATTCATTGATTTTTGCCATTGAAAAACATGTTTTTCATATACCAGAAATGTTTGAAGCTACTGACTGAATGAAAGGAGCTGGCATCTCACTCTCTTTGAATCTTCTTTATCATGCTAGGATTAGCAGGAAAAAGCAAAAAATTTCAGAATTGCACCTTGCAATGTGGAGATATTACTGTTTGTGCATTTACAATATTCATTGATTTTTGCCATTGAAAAACATGTTTTTCATATACCAGAAATGTTTGAAGCTACTGACTGAATGAAAGGAGCTGGCATCTCACTCTCTTTGAATCTTCTTTATCATGCTAGGATTAACAGGAAAAAGCAAAAAATTTCAGAATTGCACCGTGCAATGTGGAGATATTACTGTTTGTGCATTTACAATATTCATTGATTTTTGCCATTGAAAAACATGTTTTTCATATACCAGAAATGTTTGAAGCTACTGACTGAATGAAAGGAGCTGGCATCTCACTCTCTTTGAATCTTCTTTATCATGCTAGGATTAACAGGAAAAAGCTAAAAATTTCAGAATTGCACCGTGCAATGTGGAGATATTACTGTTTGTGCATTTACAATATTCATTGATTTTTGCCATTGAAAAACGTTTTTCATATACCAGAAATGTTTGAAGCTACTGACTGAATGAAAGGAGCTGGCATCTCACTCTCTTTGAATCTTCTTTATCATGCTAGGATTAGCAGGAAAAAGCAAAAAATTTCAGAATTGCACCTTGCAATGTGGAGATATTACTGTTTGTGCATTTACAATATTCATTGATTTTTGCCATTGAAAAACATGTTTTTCATATACCAGAAATGTTTGAAGCTACTGACTGAATGAAAGGAGCTGGCATCTCACTCTGAATCTTCTTTATCATGCTAGGATTAGCAGGAAAAAGCAAAAAATTTCAGAATTGCACCTTGCAATGTGGAGATATTACTGTTTGTGCATTTACAATATTCATTGATTTTTGCCATTGAAAAACATGTTTTTCATATACCAGAAATGTTTGAAGCTACTGACTGAATGAAAGGAGCTGGCATCTCACTCTCTTTGAATCTTCTTTATCATGCTAGGATTAGCAGGAAAAAGCAAAAAATTTCAGAATTGCACCTTGCAATGTGGAGATATTACTGTTTGTGCATTTACAATATTCATTGATTTTTGCCATTGAAAAACATGTTTTTCATATACCAGAAATGTTTGAAGCTACTGACTGAATGAAAGGAGCTGGCATCTCACTCTCTTTGAATCTTCTTTATCATGCTAGGATTAACAGGAAAAAGCTAAAAATTTCAGAATTGCACCGTGCAATGTGGAGATATTACTGTTTGTGCATTTACAATATTCATTGATTTTTGCCATTGAAAAACATGTTTTTCATATACCAGAAATGTTTGAAGCTACTGACTGAATGAAAGGAGCTGGCATCTCACACTCTTTGAATCTTCTTTATCATGCTAGGATTAGCAGGAAAAAGCAAAAAATTTCAGAATTGCACCTTGCAATGTGGAGATATTACTGTTTGTGCATTTACAATATTCATTGATTTTTGCCATTGAAAAACGTTTTTCATATACCAGAAATGTTTGAAGCTACTGACTGAATGAAAGGAGCTGGCATCTCACTCTCTTTGAATCTTCTTTATCATGCTAGGATTAGCAGGAAAAAGCAAAAAATTTCAGAATTGCACCTTGCAATGTGGAGATATTACTGTTTGTGCATTTACAATATTCATTGATTTTTGCCATTGAAAAACATGTTTTTCATATACCAGAAATGTTTGAAGCTACTGACTGAATGAAAGGAGCTGGCATCTCACTCTCTTTGAATCTTCTTTATCATGCTAGGATTAACAGGAAAAAGCTAAAAATTTCAGAATTGCACCGTGCAATGTGGAGATATTACTGTTTGTGCATTTACAATATTCATTGATTTTTGCCATTGAAAAACATGTTTTTCATATACCAGAAATGTTTGAAGCTACTGACTGAATGAAAGGAGCTGGCATCTCACACTCTTTGAATCTTCTTTATCATGCTAGGATTAGCAGGAAAAAGCAAAAAATTTCAGAATTGCACCTTGCAATGTGGAGATATTACTGTTTGTGCATTTACAATATTCATTGATTTTTGCCATTGAAAAACATGTTTTTCATATACCAGAAATGTTTGAAGCTACTGACTGAATGAAAGGAGCTGGCATCTCTCTTTGAATCTTCTTTATCATGCTAGGATTAGCAGGAAAAAGCAAAAAATTTCAGAATTGCACCTTGCAATGTGGAGATATTACTGTTTGTGCATTTACAATATTCATTGATTTTTGCCATTGAAAAACATGTTTTTCATATACCAGAAATGTTTGAAGCTACTGACTGAATGAAAGGAGCTGGCATCTCACTCTCTTTGAATCTTCTTTATCATGCTAGGATTAACAGGAAAAAGCTAAAAATTTCAGAATTGCACCGTGCAATGTGGAGATATTACTGTTTGTGCATTTACAATATTCATTGATTTTTGCCATTGAAAAACATGTTTTTCATATACCAGAAATGTTTGAAGCTACTGACTGAATGAAAGGAGCTGGCATCTCACTCTCTTTGAATCTTCTTTATCATGCTAGGATTAGCAGGAAAAAGCAAAAAATTTCAGAATTGCACCTTGCAATGTGGAGATATTACTGTTTGTGCATTTACAATATTCATTGATTTTTGCCATTGAAAAACATGTTTTTCATATACCAGAAATGTTTGAAGCTACTGACTGAATGAAAGGAGCTGGCATCTGACTCTCTTTGAATCTTCTTTATCATGCTAGGATTAACAGGAAAAAGCAAAAAATTTCAGAATTGCACCTTGCAATGTGGAGATATTACTGTTTGTGCATTTACAATATTCATTGATTTTTGCCATTGAAAAACATGTTTTTCATATACCAGAAATGTTTGAAGCTACTGACTGAATGAAAGGAGCTGGCATCTCACTCTCTTTGAATCTTCTTTATCATGCTAGGATTAGCAGGAAAAAGCAAAAAATTTCAGAATTGCACCTTGCAATGTGGAGATATTACTGTTTGTGCATTTACAATATTCATTGATTTTTGCCATTGAAAAACATGTTTTTCATATACCAGAAATGTTTGAAGCTACTGACTGAATGAAAGGAGCTGGCATCTCACTCTCTTTGAATCTTCTTTATCATGCTAGGATTAACAGGAAAAAGCTAAAAATTTCAGAATTGCACCGTGCAATGTGGAGATATTACTGTTTGTGCATTTACAATATTCATTGATTTTTGCCATTGAAAAACATGTTTTTCATATACCAGAAATGTTTGAAGCTACTGACTGAATGAAAGGAGCTGGCATCTCACACTCTTTGAATCTTCTTTATCATGCTAGGATTAGCAGGAAAAAGCAAAAAATTTCAGAATTGCACCTTGCAATGTGGAGATATTACTGTTTGTGCATTTACAATATTCATTGATTTTTGCCATTGAAAAACATGTTTTTCATATACCAGAAATGTTTGAAGCTACTGACTGAATGAAAGGAGCTGGCATCTCACTCTCTTTGAATCTTCTTTATCATGCTAGGATTAGCAGGAAAAAGCAAAAAATTTCAGAATTGCACCTTGCAATGTGGAGATATTACTGTTTGTGCATTTACAATATTCATTGATTTTTGCCATTGAAAAACATGTTTTTCATATACCAGAAATGTTTGAAGCTACTGACTGAATGAAAGGAGCTGGCATCTCACTCTCTTTGAATCTTCTTTATCATGCTAGGATTAACAGGAAAAAGCAAAAAATTTCAGAATTGCACCGTGCAATGTGGAGATATTACTGTTTGTGCATTTACAATATTCATTGATTTTTGCCATTGAAAAACATGTTTTTCATATACCAGAAATGTTTGAAGCTACTGACTGAATGAAAGGAGCTGGCATCTCACTCTCTTTGAATCTTCTTTATCATGCTAGGATTAACAGGAAAAAGCTAAAAATTTCAGAATTGCACCGTGCAATGTGGAGATATTACTGTTTGTGCATTTACAATATTCATTGATTTTTGCCATTGAAAAACGTTTTTCATATACCAGAAATGTTTGAAGCTACTGACTGAATGAAAGGAGCTGGCATCTCACTCTCTTTGAATCTTCTTTATCATGCTAGGATTAGCAGGAAAAAGCAAAAAATTTCAGAATTGCACCTTGCAATGTGGAGATATTACTGTTTGTGCATTTACAATATTCATTGATTTTTGCCATTGAAAAACATGTTTTTCATATACCAGAAATGTTTGAAGCTACTGACTGAATGAAAGGAGCTGGCATCTCACTCTCTTTGAATCTTCTTTATCATGCTAGGATTAGCAGGAAAAAGCAAAAAATTTCAGAATTGCACCTTGCAATGTGGAGATATTACTGTTTGTGCATTTACAATATTCATTGATTTTTGCCATTGAAAAACATGTTTTTCATATACCAGAAATGTTTGAAGCTACTGACTGAATGAAAGGAGCTGGCATCTCACTCTCTTTGAATCTTCTTTATCATGCTAGGATTAGCAGGAAAAAGCAAAAAATTTCAGAATTGCACCTTGCAATGTGGAGATATTACTGTTTGTGCATTTACAATATTCATTGATTTTTGCCATTGAAAAACATGTTTTTCATATACCAGAAATGTTTGAAGCTACTGACTGAATGAAAGGAGCTGGCATCTCACTCTCTTTGAATCTTCTTTATCATGCTAGGATTAACAGGAAAAAGCTAAAAATTTCAGAATTGCACCGTGCAATGTGGA
>NW_027371680.1:0-24587 GCF_046119375.1 Phyllobates terribilis
GGTATATGAAAAACATGTTTTTCAATGGCAAAAATCAATGAATATTGTAAATGCACAAACAGTAATATCTCCACATTGCACGGTGCAATTCTGAAATTTTTTGCTTTTTCCTGTTAATCCTAGCATGATAAAGAAGATTCAAAGAGAGTGAGATGCCAGCTCCTTTCATTCAGTCAGTAGCTTCAAGAGAGATATTTCTGGTATATGAAAAACATGTTTTTCAATGGCAAAAATCAATGAATATTGTAAATGCACAAACAGTAATATCTCCACATTGCACGGTGCAATTCTGAAATTTTTTGCTTTTTCCTGCTAATCCTAGCATGATAAAGAAGATTCAAAGAGAGTGAGATGCCAGCTCCTTTCATTCAGTCAGTAGCTTCAAACATTTCTGGTATATGAAAAACATGTTTTTCAATGGCAAAAATCAATGAATATTGTAAATGCACAAACAGTAATATCTCCACATTGCACGGTGCAATTCTGAAATTTTTAGCTTTTTCCTGTTAATCCTAGCATGATAAAGAAGATTCAAAGAGAGTGAGATGCCAGCTCCTTTCATTCAGTCAGTAGCTTCAAACATTTCTGGTATATGAAAAACATGTTTTTCAATGGCAAAAATCAATGAATATTGTAAATGCACAAACAGTAATATCTCCACATTGCACGGTGCAATTCTGAAATTTTTAGCTTTTTCCTGTTAATCCTAGCATGATAAAGAAGATTCAAAGAGAGTGAGATGCCAGCTCCTTTCATTCAGTCAGTAGCTTCAAACATTTCTGGTATATGAAAAACATGTTTTTCAATGGCAAAAATCAATGAATATTGTAAATGCACAAACAGTAATATCTCCACATTGCACGGTGCAATTCTGAAATTTTTAGCTTTTTCCTGTTAATCCTAGCATGATAAAGAAGATTCAAAGAGAGTGAGATGCCAGCTCCTTTCATTCAGTCAGTAGCTTCAAACATTTCTGGTATATGAAAAACATGTTTTTCAATGGCAAAAATCAATGAATATTGTAAATGCACAAACAGTAATATCTCCACATTGCACGGTGCAATTCTGAAATTTTTTGCTTTTTCCTGTTAATCCTAGCATGATAAAGAAGATTCAAAGAGAGTGAGATGCCAGCTCCTTTCATTCAGTCAGTAGCTTCAAACATTTCTGGTATATGAAAAACATGTTTTTCAATGGCAAAAATCAATGAATATTGTAAATGCACAAACAGTAATATCTCCACATTGCACGGTGCAATTCTGAAATTTTTTGCTTTTTCCTGCTAATCCTAGCATGATAAAGAAGATTCAAAGAGAGTGAGATGCCAGCTCCTTTCATTCAGTCAGTAGCTTCAAACATTTCTGGTATATGAAAAACATGTTTTTCAATGGCAAAAATCAATGAATATTGTAAATGCACAAACAGTAATATCTCCACATTGCACGGTGCAATTCTGAAATTTTTTGCTTTTTCCTGTTAATCCTAGCATGATAAAGAAGATTCAAAGAGAGTGAGATGCCAGCTCCTTTCATTCAGTCAGTAGCTTCAAACATTTCTGGTATATGAAAAACATGTTTTTCAATGGCAAAAATCAATGAATATTGTAAATGCACAAACAGTAATATCTCCACATTGCACGGTGCAATTCTGAAATTTTTAGCTTTTTCCTGTTAATCCTAGCATGATAAAGAAGATTCAAAGAGAGTGAGATGCCAGCTCCTTTCATTCAGTCAGTAGCTTCAAACATTTCTGGTATATGAAAAACATGTTTTTCAATGGCAAAAATCAATGAATATTGTAAATGCACAAACAGTAATATCTCCACATTGCACGGTGCAATTCTGAAATTTTTTGCTTTTTCCTGTTAATCCTAGCATGATAAAGAAGATTCAAAGAGAGTGAGATGCCAGCTCCTTTCATTCAGTCAGTAGCTTCAAACATTTCTGGTATATGAAAAACATGTTTTTCAATGGCAAAAATCAATGAATATTGTAAATGCACAAACAGTAATATCTCCACATTGCACGGTGCAATTCTGAAATTTTTTGCTTTTTCCTGTTAATCCTAGCATGATAAAGAAGATTCAAAGAGAGTGAGATGCCAGCTCCTTTCATTCAGTCAGTAGCTTCAAACATTTCTGGTATATGAAAAACATGTTTTTCAATGGCAAAAATCAATGAATATTGTAAATGCACAAACAGTAATATCTCCACATTGCACGGTGCAATTCTGAAATTTTTTGCTTTTTCCTGCTAATCCTAGCATGATAAAGAAGATTCAAAGAGAGTGAGATGCCAGCTCCTTTCATTCAGTCAGTAGCTTCAAACATTTCTGGTATATGAAAAACATGTTTTTCAATGGCAAAAATCAATGAATATTGTAAATGCACAAACAGTAATATCTCCACATTGCACGGTGCAATTCTGAAATTTTTTGCTTTTTCCTGTTAATCCTAGCATGATAAAGAAGATTCAAAGAGAGTGAGATGCCAGCTCCTTTCATTCAGTCAGTAGCTTCAAACATTTCTGGTATATGAAAAACATGTTTTTCAATGGCAAAAATCAATGAATATTGTAAATGCACAAACAGTAATATCTCCACATTGCACGGTGCAATTCTGAAATTTTTAGCTTTTTCCTGTTAATCCTAGCATGATAAAGAAGATTCAAAGAGAGTGAGATGCCAGCTCCTTTCATTCAGTCAGTAGCTTCAAACATTTCTGGTATATGAAAAACATGTTTTTCAATGGCAAAAATCAATGAATATTGTAAATGCACAAACAGTAATATCTCCACATTGCACGGTGCAATTCTGAAATTTTTAGCTTTTTCCTGTTAATCCTAGCATGATAAAGAAGATTCAAAGAGAGTGAGATGCCAGCTCCTTTCATTCAGTCAGTAGCTTCAAACATTTCTGGACGTTTTTCAATGGCAAAAATCAATGAATATTGTAAATGCACAAACAGTAATATCTCCACATTGCACGGTGCAATTCTGAAATTTTTTGCTTTTTCCTGCTAATCCTAGCATGATAAAGAAGATTCAAAGAGAGTGAGATGCCAGCTCCTTTCATTCAGTCAGTAGCTTCAAACATTTCTGGACGTTTTTCAATGGCAAAAATCAATGAATATTGTAAATGCACAAACAGTAATATCTCCACATTGCACGGTGCAATTCTGAAATTTTTAGCTTTTTCCTGTTAATCCTAGCATGATATAGAAGATTCAAAGAGAGTGAGATGCCAGCTCCTTTCATTCAGTCAGTAGCTTCAAACATTTCTGGACGTTTTTCAATGGCAAAAATCAATGAATATTGTAAATGCACAAACAGTAATATCTCCACATTGCACGGTGCAATTCTGAAATTTTTTGCTTTTTCCTGCTAATCCTAGCATGATAAAGAAGATTCAAAGAGAGTGAGATGCCAGCTCCTTTCATTCAGTCAGTAGCTTCAAACATTTCTGGACGTTTTTCAATGGCAAAAATCAATGAATATTGTAAATGCACAAACAGTAATATCTCCACATTGCAAGGTGCAATTCTGAAATTTTTTGCTTTTTCCTGCTAATCCTAGCATGATAAAGAAGATTCAAAGAGAGTGAGATGCCAGCTCCTTTCATTCAGTCAGTAGCTTCAAACATTTCTGGACGTTTTTCAATGGCAAAAATCAATGAATATTGTAAATGTACAAACAGTAATATCTCCACATTGCACGGTGCAATTCTGAAATTTTTAGCTTTTTCCTGTTAATCCTAGCATGATAAAGAAGATTCAAAGAGAGTGAGATGCCAGCTCCTTTCATTCAGTCAGTAGCTTCAAACATTTCTGGACGTTTTTCAATGGCAAAAATCAATGAATATTGTAAATGCACAAACAGTAATATCTCCACATTGCACGGTGCAATTCTGAAATTTTTAGCTTTTTCCTGTTAATCCTAGCATGATAAAGAAGATTCAAAGAGAGTGATATGCCAGCTCCTTTCATTCAGTCAGTAGCTTCAAACATTTCTGGTATATGAAAAACATGTTTTTCAATGGCAAAAATCAATGAATATTGTAAATGCACAAACAGTAATATCTCCACATTGCACGGTGCAATTCTGAAATTTTTAGCTTTTTCCTGTTAATCCTAGCATGATAAAGAAGATTCAAAGAGAGTGAGATGCCAGCTCCTTTCATTCAGTCAGTAGCTTCAAACATTTCTGGTATATGAAAAACATGTTTTTCAATGGCAAAAATCAATGAATATTGTAAATGCACAAACAGTAATATCTCCACATTGCACGGTGCAATTCTGAAATTTTTTGCTTTTTCCTGTTAATCCTAGCATGATAAAGAAGATTCAAAGAGAGTGAGATGCCAGCTCCTTTCATTCAGTCAGTAGCTTCAAACATTTCTGGTATATGAAAAACATGTTTTTCAATGGCAAAAATCAATGAATATTGTAAATGCACAAACAGTAATATCTCCACATTGCACGGTGCAATTCTGAAATTTTTTGCTTTTTCCTGCTAATCCTAGCATGATAAAGAAGATTCAAAGAGAGTGAGATGCCAGCTCCTTTCATTCAGTCAGTAGCTTCAAACATTTCTGGTATATGAAAAACATGTTTTTCAATGGCAAAAATCAATGAATATTGTAAATGCACAAACAGTAATATCTCCACATTGCACGGTGCAATTCTGAAATTTTTTGCTTTTTCCTGTTAATCCTAGCATGATAAAGAAGATTCAAAGAGAGTGAGATGCCAGCTCCTTTCATTCAGTCAGTAGCTTCAAACATTTCTGGTATATGAAAAACATGTTTTTCAATGGCAAAAATCAATGAATATTGTAAATGCACAAACAGTAATATCTCCACATTGCACGGTGCAATTCTGAAATTTTTAGCTTTTTCCTGTTAATCCTAGCATGATAAAGAAGATTCAAAGAGAGTGAGATGCCAGCTCCTTTCATTCAGTCAGTAGCTTCAAACATTTCTGGTATATGAAAAACATGTTTTTCAATGGCAAAAATCAATGAATATTGTAAATGCACAAACAGTAATATCTCCACATTGCACGGTGCAATTCTGAAATTTTTAGCTTTTTCCTGTTAATCCTAGCATGATAAAGAAGATTCAAAGAGAGTGAGATGCCAGCTCCTTTCATTCAGTCAGTAGCTTCAAACATTTCTGGTATATGAAAAACATGTTTTTCAATGGCAAAAATCAATGAATATTGTAAATGCACAAACAGTAATATCTCCACATTGCACGGTGCAATTCTGAAATTTTTTGCTTTTTCCTGTTAATCCTAGCATGATAAAGAAGATTCAAAGAGAGTGAGATGCCAGCTCCTTTCATTCAGTCAGTAGCTTCAAACATTTCTGGTATATGAAAAACATGTTTTTCAATGGCAAAAATCAATGAATATTGTAAATGCACAAACAGTAATATCTCCACATTGCACGGTGCAATTCTGAAATTTTTTGCTTTTTCCTGTTAATCCTAGCATGATAAAGAAGATTCAAAGAGAGTGAGATGCCAGCTCCTTTCATTCAGTCAGTAGCTTCAAACATTTCTGGTATATGAAAAACATGTTTTTCAATGGCAAAAATCAATGAATATTGTAAATGCACAAACAGTAATATCTCCACATTGCACGGTGCAATTCTGAAATTTTTTGCTTTTTCCTGCTAATCCTAGCATGATAAAGAAGATTCAAAGAGAGTGAGATGCCAGCTCCTTTCATTCAGTCAGTAGCTTCAAACATTTCTGGTATATGAAAAACATGTTTTTCAATGGCAAAAATCAATGAATATTGTAAATGCACAAACAGTAATATCTCCACATTGCACGGTGCAATTCTGAAATTTTTTGCTTTTTCCTGTTAATCCTAGCATGATAAAGAAGATTCAAAGAGAGTGAGATGCCAGCTCCTTTCATTCAGTCAGTAGCTTCAAACATTTCTGGTATATGAAAAACATGTTTTTCAATGGCAAAAATCAATGAATATTGTAAATGCACAAACAGTAATATCTCCACATTGCACGGTGCAATTCTGAAATTTTTAGCTTTTTCCTGTTAATCCTAGCATGATAAAGAAGATTCAAAGAGAGTGAGATGCCAGCTCCTTTCATTCAGTCAGTAGCTTCAAACATTTCTGGTATATGAAAAACATGTTTTTCAATGGCAAAAATCAATGAATATTGTAAATGCACAAACAGTAATATCTCCACATTGCACGGTGCAATTCTGAAATTTTTAGCTTTTTCCTGTTAATCCTAGCATGATAAAGAAGATTCAAAGAGAGTGAGATGCCAGCTCCTTTCATTCAGTCAGTAGCTTCAAACATTTCTGGTATATGAAAAACATGTTTTTCAATGGCAAAAATCAATGAATATTGTAAATGCACAAACAGTAATATCTCCACATTGCACGGTGCAATTCTGAAATTTTTTGCTTTTTCCTGTTAATCCTAGCATGATAAAGAAGATTCAAAGAGAGTGAGATGCCAGCTCCTTTCATTCAGTCAGTAGCTTCAAACATTTCTGGTATATGAAAAACATGTTTTTCAATGGCAAAAATCAATGAATATTGTAAATGCACAAACAGTAATATCTCCACATTGCACGGTGCAATTCTGAAATTTTTAGCTTTTTCCTGTTAATCCTAGCATGATAAAGAAGATTCAAAGAGAGTGAGATGCCAGCTCCTTTCATTCAGTCAGTAGCTTCAAACATTTCTGGACGTTTTTCAATGGCAAAAATCAATGAATATTGTAAATGCACAAACAGTAATATCTCCACATTGCACGGTGCAATTCTGAAATTTTTAGCTTTTTCCTGTTAATCCTAGCATGATAAAGAAGATTCAAAGAGAGTGAGATGCCAGCTCCTTTCATTCAGTCAGTAGCTTCAAACATTTCTGGTATATGAAAAACATGTTTTTCAATGGCAAAAATCCATGAATATTGTAAATGCACAAACAGTAATATCTCCACATTGCACGGTGCAATTCTGAAATTTTTTGCTTTTTCCTGTTAATCCTAGCATGATAAAGAAGATTCAAAGAGAGTGAGATGCCAGCTCCTTTCATTCAGTCAGTAGCTTCAAACATTTCTGGTATATGAAAAACATGTTTTTCAATGGCAAAAATCAATGAATATTGTAAATGCACAAACAGTAATATCTCCACATTGCACGGTGCAATTCTGAAATTTTTAGCTTTTTCCTGTTAATCCTAGCATGATAAAGAAGATTCAAAGAGAGTGAGATGCCAGCTCCTTTCATTCAGTCAGTAGCTTCAAACATTTCTGGTATATGAAAAACATGTTTTTCAATGGCAAAAATCAATGAATATTGTAAATGCACAAACAGTAATATCTCCACATTGCACGGTGCAATTCTGAAATTTTTAGCTTTTTCCTGTTAATCCTAGCATGATAAAGAAGATTCAAAGAGAGTGAGATGCCAGCTCCTTTCATTCAGTCAGTAGCTTCAAACATTTCTGGTATATGAAAAACATGTTTTTCAATGGCAAAAATCAATGAATATTGTAAATGCACAAACAGTAATATCTCCACATTGCACGGTGCAATTCTGAAATTTTTTGCTTTTTCCTGTTAATCCTAGCATGATAAAGAAGATTCAAAGAGAGTGAGATGCCAGCTCCTTTCATTCAGTCAGTAGCTTCAAACATTTCTGGTATATGAAAAACATGTTTTTCAATGGCAAAAATCAATGAATATTGTAAATGCACAAACAGTAATATCTCCACATTGCACGGTGCAATTCTGAAATTTTTAGCTTTTTCCTGTTAATCCTAGCATGATAAAGAAGATTCAAAGAGAGTGAGATGCCAGCTCCTTTCATTCAGTCAGTAGCTTCAAACATTTCTGGACGTTTTTCAATGGCAAAAATCAATGAATATTGTAAATGCACAAACAGTAATATCTCCACATTGCACGGTGCAATTCTGAAATTTTTAGCTTTTTCCTGTTAATCCTAGCATGATAAAGAAGATTCAAAGAGAGTGAGATGCCAGCTCCTTTCATTCAGTCAGTAGCTTCAAACATTTCTGGTATATGAAAAACATGTTTTTCAATGGCAAAAATCAATGAATATTGTAAATGCACAAACAGTAATATCTCCACATTGCACGGTGCAATTCTGAAATTTTTTGCTTTTTCCTGCTAATCCTAGCATGATAAAGAAGATTCAAAGAGAGTGAGATGCCAGCTCCTTTCATTCAGTCAGTAGCTTCAAACATTTCTGGTATATGAAAAACATGTTTTTCAATGGCAAAAATCAATGAATATTGTAAATGCACAAACAGTAATATCTCCACATTGCACGGTGCAATTCTGAAATTTTTTGCTTTTTCCTGTTAATCCTAGCATGATAAAGAAGATTCAAAGAGAGTGAGATGCCAGCTCCTTTCATTCAGTCAGTAGCTTCAAACATTTCTGGTATATGAAAAACATGTTTTTCAATGGCAAAAATCAATGAATATTGTAAATGCACAAACAGTAATATCTCCACATTGCACGGTGCAATTCTGAAATTTTTTGCTTTTTCCTGTTAATCCTAGCATGATAAAGAAGATTCAAAGAGAGTGAGATGCCAGCTCCTTTCATTCAGTCAGTAGCTTCAAACATTTCTGGTATATGAAAAACATGTTTTTCAATGGCAAAAATCAATGAATATTGTAAATGCACAAACAGTAATATCTCCACATTGCACGGTGCAATTCTGAAATTTTTAGCTTTTTCCTGTTAATCCTAGCATGATAAAGAAGATTCAAAGAGAGTGAGATGCCAGCTCCTTTCATTCAGTCAGTAGCTTCAAACATTTCTGGTATATGAAAAACATGTTTTTCAATGGCAAAAATCAATGAATATTGTAAATGCACAAACAGTAATATCTCCACATTGCACGGTGCAATTCTGAAATTTTTAGCTTTTTCCTGTTAATCCTAGCATGATAAAGAAGATTCAAAGAGAGTGAGATGCCAGCTCCTTTCATTCAGTCAGTAGCTTCAAACATTTCTGGACTGTTTTTCAATGGCAAAAATCAATGAATATTGTAAATGCACAAACAGTAATATCTCCACATTGCACGGTGCAATTCTGAAATTTTTAGCTTTTTCCTGTTAATCCTAGCATGATAAAGAAGATTCAAAGAGAGTGAGATGCCAGCTCCTTTCATTCAGTCAGTAGCTTCAAACATTTCTGGACGTTTTTCAATGGCAAAAATCAATGAATATTGTAAATGCACAAACAGTAATATCTCCACATTGCACGGTGCAATTCTGAAATTTTTAGCTTTTTCCTGTTAATCCTAGCATGATAAAGAAGATTCAAAGAGAGTGAGATGCCAACTGCTTTCATTCAGTCAGTAGCTTCAAACATTTCTGGTATATGAAAAACATGTTTTTCAATGGCAAAAATCAATGAATATTGTAAATGCACAAACAGTAATATCTCCACATTGCACGGTGCAATTCTGAAATTTTTAGCTTTTTCCTGTTAATCCTAGCATGATAAAGAAGATTCAGAGAGTGAGATGCCAGCTCCTTTCATTCAGTCAGTAGCTTCAAACATTTCTGGTATATGAAAAACATGTTTTTCAATGGCAAAAATCAATGAATATTGTAAATGCACAAACAGTAATATCTCCACATTGCACGGTGCAATTCTGAAATTTTTTGCTTTTTCCTGCTAATCCTAGCATGATAAAGAAGATTCAAAGAGAGTGAGATGCCAGCTCCTTTCATTCAGTCAGTAGCTTCAAACATTTCTGGACGTTTTTCAATGGCAAAAATCAATGAACATTGTAAATGCACAAACAGTAATATCTCCACATTGCACGGTGCAATTCTGAAATTTTTAGCTTTTTCCTGTTAATCCTAGCATGATAAAGAAGATTCAAAGAGAGTGAGATGCCAGCTCCTTTCATTCAGTCAGTAGCTTCAAACATTTCTGGTATATGAAAAACATGTTTTTCAATGGCAAAAATCCATGAATATTGTAAATGCACAAACAGTAATATCTCCACATTGCACGGTGCAATTCTGAAATTTTTTGCTTTTTCCTGTTAATCCTAGCATGATAAAGAAGATTCAAAGAGAGTGAGATGCCAGCTCCTTTCATTCAGTCAGTAGCTTCAAACATTTCTGGTATATGAAAAACATGTTTTTCAATGGCAAAAATCAATGAATATTGTAAATGCACAAACAGTAATATCTCCACATTGCACGGTGCAATTCTGAAATTTTTAGCTTTTTCCTGTTAATCCTAGCATGATAAAGAAGATTCAAAGAGAGTGAGATGCCAGCTCCTTTCATTCAGTCAGTAGCTTCAAACATTTCTGGTATATGAAAAACATGTTTTTCAATGGCAAAAATCAATGAATATTGTAAATGCACAAACAGTAATATCTCCACATTGCACGGTGCAATTCTGAAATTTTTAGCTTTTTCCTGTTAATCCTAGCATGATAAAGAAGATTCAAAGAGAGTGAGATGCCAGCTCCTTTCATTCAGTCAGTAGCTTCAAACATTTCTGGTATATGAAAAACATGTTTTTCAATGGCAAAAATCAATGAATATTGTAAATGCACAAACAGTAATATCTCCACATTGCACGGTGCAATTCTGAAATTTTTTGCTTTTTCCTGTTAATCCTAGCATGATAAAGAAGATTCAAAGAGAGTGAGATGCCAGCTCCTTTCATTCAGTCAGTAGCTTCAAACATTTCTGGTATATGAAAAACATGTTTTTCAATGGCAAAAATCAATGAATATTGTAAATGCACAAACAGTAATATCTCCACATTGCACGGTGCAATTCTGAAATTTTTAGCTTTTTCCTGTTAATCCTAGCATGATAAAGAAGATTCAAAGAGAGTGAGATGCCAGCTCCTTTCATTCAGTCAGTAGCTTCAAACATTTCTGGACGTTTTTCAATGGCAAAAATCAATGAATATTGTAAATGCACAAACAGTAATATCTCCACATTGCACGGTGCAATTCTGAAATTTTTAGCTTTTTCCTGTTAATCCTAGCATGATAAAGAAGATTCAAAGAGAGTGAGATGCCAGCTCCTTTCATTCAGTCAGTAGCTTCAAACATTTCTGGTATATGAAAAACATGTTTTTCAATGGCAAAAATCAATGAATATTGTAAATGCACAAACAGTAATATCTCCACATTGCACGGTGCAATTCTGAAATTTTTTGCTTTTTCCTGCTAATCCTAGCATGATAAAGAAGATTCAAAGAGAGTGAGATGCCAGCTCCTTTCATTCAGTCAGTAGCTTCAAACATTTCTGGTATATGAAAAACATGTTTTTCAATGGCAAAAATCAATGAATATTGTAAATGCACAAACAGTAATATCTCCACATTGCACGGTGCAATTCTGAAATTTTTTGCTTTTTCCTGTTAATCCTAGCATGATAAAGAAGATTCAAAGAGAGTGAGATGCCAGCTCCTTTCATTCAGTCAGTAGCTTCAAACATTTCTGGTATATGAAAAACATGTTTTTCAATGGCAAAAATCAATGAATATTGTAAATGCACAAACAGTAATATCTCCACATTGCACGGTGCAATTCTGAAATTTTTTGCTTTTTCCTGTTAATCCTAGCATGATAAAGAAGATTCAAAGAGAGTGAGATGCCAGCTCCTTTCATTCAGTCAGTAGCTTCAAACATTTCTGGTATATGAAAAACATGTTTTTCAATGGCAAAAATCAATGAATATTGTAAATGCACAAACAGTAATATCTCCACATTGCACGGTGCAATTCTGAAATTTTTAGCTTTTTCCTGTTAATCCTAGCATGATAAAGAAGATTCAAAGAGAGTGAGATGCCAGCTCCTTTCATTCAGTCAGTAGCTTCAAACATTTCTGGTATATGAAAAACATGTTTTTCAATGGCAAAAATCAATGAATATTGTAAATGCACAAACAGTAATATCTCCACATTGCACGGTGCAATTCTGAAATTTTTAGCTTTTTCCTGTTAATCCTAGCATGATAAAGAAGATTCAAAGAGAGTGAGATGCCAGCTCCTTTCATTCAGTCAGTAGCTTCAAACATTTCTGGACGTTTTTCAATGGCAAAAATCAATGAATATTGTAAATGCACAAACAGTAATATCTCCACATTGCACGGTGCAATTCTGAAATTTTTAGCTTTTTCCTGTTAATCCTAGCATGATAAAGAAGATTCAAAGAGAGTGAGATGCCAGCTCCTTTCATTCAGTCAGTAGCTTCAAACATTTCTGGACGTTTTTCAATGGCAAAAATCAATGAATATTGTAAATGCACAAACAGTAATATCTCCACATTGCACGGTGCAATTCTGAAATTTTTAGCTTTTTCCTGTTAATCCTAGCATGATAAAGAAGATTCAAAGAGAGTGAGATGCAAACTGCTTTCATTCAGTCAGTAGCTTCAAACATTTCTGGTATATGAAAAACATGTTTTTCAATGGCAAAAATCAATGAATATTGTAAATGCACAAACAGTAATATCTCCACATTGCACGGTGCAATTCTGAAATTTTTAGCTTTTTCCTGTTAATCCTAGCATGATAAAGAAGATTCAGAGAGTGAGATGCCAGCTCCTTTCATTCAGTCAGTAGCTTCAAACATTTCTGGTATATGAAAAACATGTTTTTCAATGGCAAAAATCAATGAATATTGTAAATGCACAAACAGTAATATCTCCACATTGCACGGTGCAATTCTGAAATTTTTTGCTTTTTCCTGCTAATCCTAGCATGATAAAGAAGATTCAAAGAGAGTGAGATGCCAGCTCCTTTCATTCAGTCAGTAGCTTCAAACATTTCTGGACGTTTTTCAATGGCAAAAATCAATGAACATTGTAAATGCACAAACAGTAATATCTCCACATTGCACGGTGCAATTCTGAAATTTTTAGCTTTTTCCTGTTAATCCTAGCATGATAAAGAAGATTCAAAGAGAGTGAGATGCCAGCTCCTTTCATTCAGTCAGTAGCTTCAAACATTTCTGGTATATGAAAAACATGTTTTTCAATGGCAAAAATCCATGAATATTGTAAATGCACAAACAGTAATATCTCCACATTGCACGGTGCAATTCTGAAATTTTTTGCTTTTTCCTGTTAATCCTAGCATGATAAAGAAGATTCAAAGAGAGTGAGATGCCAGCTCCTTTCATTCAGTCAGTAGCTTCAAACATTTCTGGTATATGAAAAACATGTTTTTCAATGGCAAAAATCAATGAATATTGTAAATGCACAAACAGTAATATCTCCACATTGCACGGTGCAATTCTGAAATTTTTAGCTTTTTCCTGTTAATCCTAGCATGATAAAGAAGATTCAAAGAGAGTGAGATGCCAGCTCCTTTCATTCAGTCAGTAGCTTCAAACATTTCTGGTATATGAAAAACATGTTTTTCAATGGCAAAAATCAATGAATATTGTAAATGCACAAACAGTAATATCTCCACATTGCACGGTGCAATTCTGAAATTTTTAGCTTTTTCCTGTTAATCCTAGCATGATAAAGAAGATTCAAAGAGAGTGAGATGCCAGCTCCTTTCATTCAGTCAGTAGCTTCAAACATTTCTGGTATATGAAAAACATGTTTTTCAATGGCAAAAATCAATGAATATTGTAAATGCACAAACAGTAATATCTCCACATTGCACGGTGCAATTCTGAAATTTTTTGCTTTTTCCTGTTAATCCTAGCATGATAAAGAAGATTCAAAGAGAGTGAGATGCCAGCTCCTTTCATTCAGTCAGTAGCTTCAAACATTTCTGGTATATGAAAAACATGTTTTTCAATGGCAAAAATCAATGAATATTGTAAATGCACAAACAGTAATATCTCCACATTGCACGGTGCAATTCTGAAATTTTTAGCTTTTTCCTGTTAATCCTAGCATGATAAAGAAGATTCAAAGAGAGTGAGATGCCAGCTCCTTTCATTCAGTCAGTAGCTTCAAACATTTCTGGACGTTTTTCAATGGCAAAAATCAATGAATATTGTAAATGCACAAACAGTAATATCTCCACATTGCACGGTGCAATTCTGAAATTTTTAGCTTTTTCCTGTTAATCCTAGCATGATAAAGAAGATTCAAAGAGAGTGAGATGCCAGCTCCTTTCATTCAGTCAGTAGCTTCAAACATTTCTGGTATATGAAAAACATGTTTTTCAATGGCAAAAATCAATGAATATTGTAAATGCACAAACAGTAATATCTCCACATTGCACGGTGCAATTCTGAAATTTTTTGCTTTTTCCTGCTAATCCTAGCATGATAAAGAAGATTCAAAGAGAGTGAGATGCCAGCTCCTTTCATTCAGTCAGTAGCTTCAAACATTTCTGGTATATGAAAAACATGTTTTTCAATGGCAAAAATCAATGAATATTGTAAATGCACAAACAGTAATATCTCCACATTGCACGGTGCAATTCTGAAATTTTTTGCTTTTTCCTGTTAATCCTAGCATGATAAAGAAGATTCAAAGAGAGTGAGATGCCAGCTCCTTTCATTCAGTCAGTAGCTTCAAACATTTCTGGTATATGAAAAACATGTTTTTCAATGGCAAAAATCAATGAATATTGTAAATGCACAAACAGTAATATCTCCACATTGCACGGTGCAATTCTGAAATTTTTTGCTTTTTCCTGTTAATCCTAGCATGATAAAGAAGATTCAAAGAGAGTGAGATGCCAGCTCCTTTCATTCAGTCAGTAGCTTCAAACATTTCTGGTATATGAAAAACATGTTTTTCAATGGCAAAAATCAATGAATATTGTAAATGCACAAACAGTAATATCTCCACATTGCACGGTGCAATTCTGAAATTTTTAGCTTTTTCCTGTTAATCCTAGCATGATAAAGAAGATTCAAAGAGAGTGAGATGCCAGCTCCTTTCATTCAGTCAGTAGCTTCAAACATTTCTGGTATATGAAAAACATGTTTTTCAATGGCAAAAATCAATGAATATTGTAAATGCACAAACAGTAATATCTCCACATTGCACGGTGCAATTCTGAAATTTTTAGCTTTTTCCTGTTAATCCTAGCATGATAAAGAAGATTCAAAGAGAGTGAGATGCCAGCTCCTTTCATTCAGTCAGTAGCTTCAAACATTTCTGGACGTTTTTCAATGGCAAAAATCAATGAATATTGTAAATGCACAAACAGTAATATCTCCACATTGCACGGTGCAATTCTGAAATTTTTAGCTTTTTCCTGTTAATCCTAGCATGATAAAGAAGATTCAAAGAGAGTGAGATGCCAGCTCCTTTCATTCAGTCAGTAGCTTCAAACATTTCTGGACGTTTTTCAATGGCAAAAATCAATGAATATTGTAAATGCACAAACAGTAATATCTCCACATTGCACGGTGCAATTCTGAAATTTTTAGCTTTTTCCTGTTAATCCTAGCATGATAAAGAAGATTCAAAGAGAGTGAGATGCCAACTGCTTTCATTCAGTCAGTAGCTTCAAACATTTCTGGTATATGAAAAACATGTTTTTCAATGGCAAAAATCAATGAATATTGTAAATGCACAAACAGTAATATCTCCACATTGCACGGTGCAATTCTGAAATTTTTAGCTTTTTCCTGTTAATCCTAGCATGATAAAGAAGATTCAGAGAGTGAGATGCCAGCTCCTTTCATTCAGTCAGTAGCTTCAAACATTTCTGGTATATGAAAAACATGTTTTTCAATGGCAAAAATCAATGAATATTGTAAATGCACAAACAGTAATATCTCCACATTGCACGGTGCAATTCTGAAATTTTTTGCTTTTTCCTGCTAATCCTAGCATGATAAAGAAGATTCAAAGAGAGTGAGATGCCAGCTCCTTTCATTCAGTCAGTAGCTTCAAACATTTCTGGACGTTTTTCAATGGCAAAAATCAATGAACATTGTAAATGCACAAACAGTAATATCTCCACATTGCACGGTGCAATTCTGAAATTTTTAGCTTTTTCCTGTTAATCCTAGCATGATAAAGAAGATTCAAAGAGAGTGAGATGCCAGCTCCTTTCATTCAGTCAGTAGCTTCAAACATTTCTGGTATATGAAAAACATGTTTTTCAATGGCAAAAATCAATGAATATTGTAAATGCACAAACAGTAATATCTCCACATTGCACGGTGCAATTCTGAAATTTTTTGCTTTTTCCTGCTAATCCTAGCATGATAAAGAAGATTCAAAGAGAGTGAGATGCCAGCTCCTTTCATTCAGTCAGTAGCTTCAAACATTTCTGGTATATGAAAAACATGTTTTTCAATGGCAAAAATCAATGAATATTGTAAATGCACAAACAGTAATATCTCCACATTGCACGGTGCAATTCTGAAATTTTTTGCTTTTTCCTGTTAATCCTAGCATGATAAAGAAGATTCAAAGAGAGTGAGATGCCAGCTCCTTTCATTCAGTCAGTAGCTTCAAACATTTCTGGTATATGAAAAACATGTTTTTCAATGGCAAAAATCAATGAATATTGTAAATGCACAAACAGTAATATCTCCACATTGCACGGTGCAATTCTGAAATTTTTAGCTTTTTCCTGTTAATCCTAGCATGATAAAGAAGATTCAAAGAGAGTGAGATGCCAGCTCCTTTCATTCAGTCAGTAGCTTCAAACATTTCTGGTATATGAAAAACATGTTTTTCAATGGCAAAAATCAATGAATATTGTAAATGCACAAACAGTAATATCTCCACATTGCACGGTGCAATTCTGAAATTTTTAGCTTTTTCCTGTTAATCCTAGCATGATAAAGAAGATTCAAAGAGAGTGAGATGCCAGCTCCTTTCATTCAGTCAGTAGCTTCAAACATTTCTGGTATATGAAAAACATGTTTTTCAATGGCAAAAATCAATGAATATTGTAAATGCACAAACAGTAATATCTCCACATTGCACGGTGCAATTCTGAAATTTTTTGCTTTTTCCTGTTAATCCTAGCATGATAAAGAAGATTCAAAGAGAGTGAGATGCCAGCTCCTTTCATTCAGTCAGTAGCTTCAAACATTTCTGGTATATGAAAAACATGTTTTTCAATGGCAAAAATCAATGAATATTGTAAATGCACAAACAGTAATATCTCCACATTGCACGGTGCAATTCTGAAATTTTTTGCTTTTTCCTGTTAATCCTAGCATGATAAAGAAGATTCAAAGAGAGTGAGATGCCAGCTCCTTTCATTCAGTCAGTAGCTTCAAACATTTCTGGTATATGAAAAACATGTTTTTCAATGGCAAAAATCAATGAATATTGTAAATGCACAAACAGTAATATCTCCACATTGCACGGTGCAATTCTGAAATTTTTTGCTTTTTCCTGCTAATCCTAGCATGATAAAGAAGATTCAAAGAGAGTGAGATGCCAGCTCCTTTCATTCAGTCAGTAGCTTCAAACATTTCTGGACGTTTTTCAATGGCAAAAATCAATGAATATTGTAAATGCACAAACAGTAATATCTCCACATTGCACGGTGCAATTCTGAAATTTTTAGCTTTTTCCTGTTAATCCTAGCATGATAAAGAAGATTCAAAGAGAGTGAGATGCCAGCTCCTTTCATTCAGTCAGTAGCTTCAACCATTTCTGGTATATGAAAAACATGTTTTTCAATGGCAAAAATCAATGAATATTGTAAATGCACAAACAGTAATATCTCCACATTGCACGGTGCAATTCTGAAATTTTTTGCTTTTTCCTGCTAATCCTAGCATGATAAAGAAGATTCAAAGAGAGTGAGATGCCAGCTCCTTTCATTCAGTCAGTAGCTTCAAACATTTCTGGTATATGAAAAACATGTTTTTCAATGGCAAAAATCAATGAATATTGTAAATGCACAAACAGTAATATCTCCACATTGCACGGTGCAATTCTGAAATTTTTTGCTTTTTCCTGTTAATCCTAGCATGATAAAGAAGATTCAAAGAGAGTGAGATGCCAGCTCCTTTCATTCAGTCAGTAGCTTCAAACATTTCTGGTATATGAAAAACATGTTTTTCAATGGCAAAAATCAATGAATATTGTAAATGTACAAACAGTAATATCTCCACATTGCACGGTGCAATTCTGAAATTTTTAGCTTTTTCCTGTTAATCCTAGCATGATAAAGAAGATTCAAAGAGAGTGAGATGCCAGCTCCTTTCATTCAGTCAGTAGCTTCAAACATTTCTGGTATATGAAAAACATGTTTTTCAATGGCAAAAATCAATGAACATTGTAAATGCACAAACAGTAATATCTCCACATTGCACGGTGCAATTCTGAAATTTTTAGCTTTTTCCTGTTAATCCTAGCATGATAAAGAAGATTCAAAGAGAGTGAGATGCCAGCTCCTTTCATTCAGTCAGTAGCTTCAAACATTTCTGGTATATGAAAAACATGTTTTTCAATGGCAAAAATCAATGAATATTGTAAATGCACAAACAGTAATATCTCCACATTGCACGGTGCAATTCTGAAATTTTTAGCTTTTTCCTGTTAATCCTAGCATGATAAAGAAGATTCAAAGAGAGTGAGATGCCAGCTCCTTTCATTCAGTCAGTAGCTTCAAACATTTCTGGACGTTTTTCAATGGCAAAAATCAATGAATATTGTAAATGCACAAACAGTAATATCTCCACATTGCACGGTGCAATTCTGAAATTTTTAGCTTTTTCCTGTTAATCCTAGCATGATAAAGAAGATTCAAAGAGAGTGAGATGCCAGCTCCTTTCATTCAGTCAGTAGCTTCAAACATTTCTGGTATATGAAAAACATGTTTTTCAATGGCAAAAATCAATGAATATTGTAAATGCACAAACAGTAATATCTCCACATTGCACGGTGCAATTCTGAAATTTTTAGCTTTTTCCTGTTAATCCTAGCATGATAAAGAAGATTCAAAGAGAGTGAGATGCCAGCTCCTTTCATTCAGTCAGTAGCTTCAAACATTTCTGGACGTTTTTCAATGGCAAAAATCAATGAATATTGTAAATGCACAAACAGTAATATCTCCACATTGCACGGTGCAATTCTGAAATTTTTAGCTTTTTCCTGTTAATCCTAGCATGATAAAGAAGATTCAAAGAGAGTGAGATGCCAGCTCCTTTCATTCAGTCAGTAGCTTCAAACATTTCTGGACGTTTTTCAATGGCAAAAATCAATGAATATTGTAAATGCACAAACAGTAATATCTCCACATTGCACGGTGCAATTCTGAAATTTTTAGCTTTTTCCTGTTAATCCTAGCATGATAAAGAAGATTCAAAGAGAGTGAGATGCCAGCTCCTTTCATTCAGTCAGTAGCTTCAAACATTTCTGGTATATGAAAAACATGTTTTTCAATGGCAAAAATCAATGAATATTGTAAATGCACAAACAGTAATATCTCCACATTGCACGGTGCAATTCTGAAATTTTTAGCTTTTTCCTGTTAATCCTAGCATGATAAAGAAGATTCAAAGAGAGTGAGATGCCAGCTCCTTTCATTCAGTCAGTAGCTTCAAACATTTCTGGTATATGAAAAACATGTTTTTCAATGGCAAAAATCAATGAATATTGTAAATGCACAAACAGTAATATCTCCACATTGCACGGTGCAATTCTGAAATTTTTTGCTTTTTCCTGTTAATCCTAGCATGATAAAGAAGATTCAAAGAGAGTGAGATGCCAGCTCCTTTCATTCAGTCAGTAGCTTCAAACATTTCTGGTATATGAAAAACATGTTTTTCAATGGCAAAAATCAATGAATATTGTAAATGCACAAACAGTAATATCTCCACATTGCACGGTGCAATTCTGAAATTTTTTGCTTTTTCCTGCTAATCCTAGCATGATAAAGAAGATTCAAAGAGAGTGAGATGCCAGCTCCTTTCATTCAGTCAGTAGCTTCAAACATTTCTGGTATATGAAAAACATGTTTTTCAATGGCAAAAATCAATGAATATTGTAAATGCACAAACAGTAATATCTCCACATTGCACGGTGCAATTCTGAAATTTTTTGCTTTTTCCTGTTAATCCTAGCATGATAAAGAAGATTCAAAGAGAGTGAGATGCCAGCTCCTTTCATTCAGTCAGTAGCTTCAAACATTTCTGGTATATGAAAAACATGTTTTTTAATGGCAAAAATCAATGAATATTGTAAATGCACAAACAGTAATATCTCCACATTGCACGGTGCAATTCTGAAATTTTTAGCTTTTTCCTGTTAATCCTAGCATGATAAAGAAGATTCAAAGAGAGTGAGATGCCAGCTCCTTTCATTCAGTCAGTAGCTTCAAACATTTCTGGTATATGAAAAACATGTTTTTCAATGGCAAAAATCAATGAATATTGTAAATGCACAAACAGTAATATCTCCACATTGCACGGTGCAATTCTGAAATTTTTAGCTTTTTCCTGTTAATCCTAGCATGATAAAGAAGATTCAAAGAGAGTGAGATGCCAGCTCCTTTCATTCAGTCAGTAGCTTCAAACATTTCTGGTATATGAAAAACATGTTTTTCAATGGCAAAAATCAATGAATATTGTAAATGCACAAACAGTAATATCTCCACATTGCACGGTGCAATTCTGAAATTTTTTGCTTTTTCCTGTTAATCCTAGCATGATAAAGAAGATTCAAAGAGAGTGAGATGCCAGCTCCTTTCATTCAGTCAGTAGCTTCAAACATTTCTGGTATATGAAAAACATGTTTTTCAATGGCAAAAATCAATGAATATTGTAAATGCACAAACAGTAATATCTCCACATTGCACGGTGCAATTCTGAAATTTTTTGCTTTTTCCTGTTAATCCTAGCATGATAAAGAAGATTCAAAGAGAGTGAGATGCCAGCTCCTTTCATTCAGTCAGTAGCTTCAAACATTTCTGGTATATGAAAAACATGTTTTTCAATGGCAAAAATCAATGAATATTGTAAATGCACAAACAGTAATATCTCCACATTGCACGGTGCAATTCTGAAATTTTTTGCTTTTTCCTGCTAATCCTAGCATGATAAAGAAGATTCAAAGAGAGTGAGATGCCAGCTCCTTTCATTCAGTCAGTAGCTTCAAACATTTCTGGTATATGAAAAACATGTTTTTCAATGGCAAAAATCAATGAATATTGTAAATGCACAAACAGTAATATCTCCACATTGCACGGTGCAATTCTGAAATTTTTTGCTTTTTCCTGTTAATCCTAGCATGATAAAGAAGATTCAAAGAGAGTGAGATGCCAGCTCCTTTCATTCAGTCAGTAGCTTCAAACATTTCTGGTATATGAAAAACATGTTTTTCAATGGCAAAAATCAATGAATATTGTAAATGCACAAACAGTAATATCTCCACATTGCACGGTGCAATTCTGAAATTTTTAGCTTTTTCCTGTTAATCCTAGCATGATAAAGAAGATTCAAAGAGAGTGAGATGCCAGCTCCTTTCATTCAGTCAGTAGCTTCAAACATTTCTGGTATATGAAAAACATGTTTTTCAATGGCAAAAATCAATGAATATTGTAAATGCACAAACAGTAATATCTCCACATTGCACGGTGCAATTCTGAAATTTTTAGCTTTTTCCTGTTAATCCTAGCATGATAAAGAAGATTCAAAGAGAGTGAGATGCCAGCTCCTTTCATTCAGTCAGTAGCTTCAAACATTTCTGGTATATGAAAAACATGTTTTTCAATGGCAAAAATCAATGAATATTGTAAATGCACAAACAGTAATATCTCCACATTGCACGGTGCAATTCTGAAATTTTTTGCTTTTTCCTGTTAATCCTAGCATGATAAAGAAGATTCAAAGAGAGTGAGATGCCAGCTCCTTTCATTCAGTCAGTAGCTTCAAACATTTCTGGTATATGAAAAACATGTTTTTCAATGGCAAAAATCAATGAATATTGTAAATGCACAAACAGTAATATCTCCACATTGCACGGTGCAATTCTGAAATTTTTAGCTTTTTCCTGTTAATCCTAGCATGATAAAGAAGATTCAAAGAGAGTGAGATGCCAGCTCCTTTCATTCAGTCAGTAGCTTCAAACATTTCTGGACGTTTTTCAATGGCAAAAATCAATGAATATTGTAAATGCACAAACAGTAATATCTCCACATTGCACGGTGCAATTCTGAAATTTTTAGCTTTTTCCTGTTAATCCTAGCATGATAAAGAAGATTCAAAGAGAGTGAGATGCCAGCTCCTTTCATTCAGTCAGTAGCTTCAAACATTTCTGGTATATGAAAAACATGTTTTTCAATGGCAAAAATCCATGAATATTGTAAATGCACAAACAGTAATATCTCCACATTGCACGGTGCAATTCTGAAATTTTTTGCTTTTTCCTGTTAATCCTAGCATGATAAAGAAGATTCAAAGAGAGTGAGATGCCAGCTCCTTTCATTCAGTCAGTAGCTTCAAACATTTCTGGTATATGAAAAACATGTTTTTCAATGGCAAAAATCAATGAATATTGTAAATGCACAAACAGTAATATCTCCACATTGCACGGTGCAATTCTGAAATTTTTAGCTTTTTCCTGTTAATCCTAGCATGATAAAGAAGATTCAAAGAGAGTGAGATGCCAGCTCCTTTCATTCAGTCAGTAGCTTCAAACATTTCTGGTATATGAAAAACATGTTTTTCAATGGCAAAAATCAATGAATATTGTAAATGCACAAACAGTAATATCTCCACATTGCACGGTGCAATTCTGAAATTTTTAGCTTTTTCCTGTTAATCCTAGCATGATAAAGAAGATTCAAAGAGAGTGAGATGCCAGCTCCTTTCATTCAGTCAGTAGCTTCAAACATTTCTGGTATATGAAAAACATGTTTTTCAATGGCAAAAATCAATGAATATTGTAAATGCACAAACAGTAATATCTCCACATTGCACGGTGCAATTCTGAAATTTTTTGCTTTTTCCTGTTAATCCTAGCATGATAAAGAAGATTCAAAGAGAGTGAGATGCCAGCTCCTTTCATTCAGTCAGTAGCTTCAAACATTTCTGGTATATGAAAAACATGTTTTTCAATGGCAAAAATCAATGAATATTGTAAATGCACAAACAGTAATATCTCCACATTGCACGGTGCAATTCTGAAATTTTTAGCTTTTTCCTGTTAATCCTAGCATGATAAAGAAGATTCAAAGAGAGTGAGATGCCAGCTCCTTTCATTCAGTCAGTAGCTTCAAACATTTCTGGACGTTTTTCAATGGCAAAAATCAATGAATATTGTAAATGCACAAACAGTAATATCTCCACATTGCACGGTGCAATTCTGAAATTTTTAGCTTTTTCCTGTTAATCCTAGCATGATAAAGAAGATTCAAAGAGAGTGAGATGCCAGCTCCTTTCATTCAGTCAGTAGCTTCAAACATTTCTGGTATATGAAAAACATGTTTTTCAATGGCAAAAATCAATGAATATTGTAAATGCACAAACAGTAATTTCTCCGCATTGCAAGGTGCAATTCTGAAATTTTTTGCTTTTTCCTGCTCCTCTAAGCATGATAAAGAAGATTCAAGGAGAGTGAGATGCCAGCTCCTTTCATTCAGTCAGTAGCTTCAATCATTTCTGGACGTTTTTCAATGGCAAAAATCAATGAATATTGTAAATGCACAAACAGTAATTTCTCCGCATTGCAAGGTGCAATTCTGAAATTTTTTTGCTTTTTCCTGCTCCTCTTAGCAAGATAAACAAGATTCAAAGAGAGTGAGATGCCAGCTCCTTTCATTCAGTCAGTAGCTTCAATCATTTCTGGACGTTTTTCAATGGCAAAAATCAATGAATATTGTAAATGCACAAACAGTAATTTCTCCGCATTGCAAGGTGCAATTCTGAAATTTTTTGCTTTTTCCTGCTCCTCTTAGCATGATAAAGAAGATTCAAAGAGAGTGAGATGCCAGCTCCTTTCATTCAGTCAGTAGCTTCAATCATTTCTGGACGTTTTTCAATGGCAAAAATCAATGAATATTGTAAATGCACAAACAGTAATTTCTCCGCATTGCAAGGTGCAATTCTGAAATTTTTTGCTTTTTCCTGCTCCTCTTAGCATGATAAAGAAGAATCAAAGAGAGTGAAATGCCAGCTCCTTTCATTCAGTCAGTAGCTTCAATCATTTCTGGACGTTTTTCAATGGCAAAAATCAATGAATATTGTAAATGCACAAACAGTAATTTCTCCGCATTGCAAGGTGCAATTCTGAAATTTTTTGCTTTTTCCTGCTCCTCTTAGCATGATAAAGAAGATTCAAAGAGAGTGAGATGCCAGCTCCTTTCATTCAGTCAGTAGCTTCAAACATTTCTGGTATATGAATAACATGATGTTTTTCAATGGCAAAAATCAATGAATATTGTAAATGCACAAACAGTAATTTCTCCGCATTGCAAGGTGCAATTCTGAAATTTTTTGCTTTTTCCTGCTCCTCTAAGCATGATAAAGAAGATTCAAAGAGAGTGAGATGCCAGCTCCTTTCATTCAGTCAGTAGCTTCAATCATTTCTGGACGTTTTTCAATGGCAAAAATCAATGAATATTGTAAATGCACAAACAGTAATTTCCTCCGCATTGCAAGGTGCAATTCTGAAATTTTTTGCTTTTTC